>NC_047506.1:10666525-10966525 GCF_902827115.2 Pseudochaenichthys georgianus | reverse complement strand
TGGAGGTCTGGCTGTGTAAATGTATGTAGCTGATTTTAATATCTACTCTTTCTTCCAGGCATTAAAACTGCCTTTGTAAGGAAGCACTCAGACACAGCGTTCATTGCCACCCACTGTGAGATGATTCCTATTGAGTGGGTATGTCGCAGAGTGGCAACTGGATCCTTCCTCAAGAGAAACCCAGGAGTAAAGGAAGGCTACCGCTTCTCCCCCCTGAAGATGGAGATGTTCTTCAAAGTGAGTCTGCCTTCAATGTACTCCTTTATGTGCTGTGGCTTGACTAATTGTTTCCACATGTCAAAACTCATCCATTTTAATATGTTGCTCTCTGCCACAGGATGATGCCGCCAATGACCCTCAGTGGTCAGAGGAGCAGCTGCTGGAGTCAAAATTCTCTCTGGCTGGGCTCACTATCGGTCAGTGCGAGGTGGACATCATGAATCGCAGCACTGTGGCCATCTTTGAGATTCTGGAGAGGTCCTGGGCCACTCAGAACTGCACGCTGGTGGATATGAAGGTATGTACAGGGTTCGTACGGGTGCTAGAAATCCTTGAAAATGCTTGAAATTTGACGTGATGTTTTCAAGGTTGGGAAAGTGCTTGAAAATGTAAATGCTTTACTTTTACAAAAAATTGCTGTCTGACTGAATAGTTCGCTTTTTAGATTAAAAGAAAATAATTGCTTCGCTTCTACATAAAACAGCTCCACTTGCAGGTCCCGCGCTATGCGCGCAACCTGCAAGTGTTTGTGTTGCGTGTGACCTGGGCATTCTGATGAGAGATAGATGACAGTGTGCCAGGAAGTTGCAGTTTCAACGAGCATTGGCTAGCAGAAGACAAATACAAGCCATGGCTAAGACGAGGGTCAAGCCCACGAGTAGCCTCCTGCAAAGTTTGCAACAAATAACGATGCGAGAGTCTGCGCTGACGAGCCACATGAAAGGTACGCCGTAGTAGAGCATTTTAGATTAGGCTAACGTTGCATGTTACGTTTGTTTAAGCTAACGTTAGCGAGCTGAATAGCGAACTCCATGAGGGATAATAATAATAATTGCAGGGGACAATCATTTCAGAGGAGCGTACCTATGTTAATATGTGCGTTACAGTCGCCATCGTGTGGTGTTCAGAGGACGAAGCACTCACGGCATTTCGTGTTAGTTATAATATAATCTATTGATTTGACACAGAGCGAATTTGAAAGCAATGTATTTCTACTGGTAGTATGTTTCGTGCCTAAACCAAATGTGACTTGCTCTATCGAAAACAGTCACATTGACCCAAAGACACATTTTCGTTTGTATTACTGGTCTCGGGGAAGCTCGCGAGTGTGTTTGTGTATTTTTGCGTGTGTGTACCGGGGAAACACTCACAAGAAACACCGGCTGTTGTTATGCTTGCTGTGACGTTACATTAGTCCGTTCTCTGCTTGTAATCATGCCGAAGCTTCAAAGTTGTATTTATCATCTGAATTTGCCGAAACAAGTTTAATATTCTGAAAGCCAAGACTTTGTTTATTTGAAATCAGATGAAAACAAACTGTCTTTTATATCAAATTGAAGTATCATACAAGTAAAACTACATGTTGCTTTAATCCCATGTAATTGTAGAATGAACACAGTCTTCCTTTGGAGATGTATAAGTCGGGTGCCTTGAGTAGTCAGAATTACCTAAAATTATTATTCTACACATTTGTAATTATTATTTTCCACTCGTTACCATTGTGAGTCTATTTCTATGCAGCTCTGCGTGATTTTGTGGCTACAATTCAGGCTAATACACTACCAGAGGTGGATAAGTACTCAGATGTTGTACTTGAGTAAAAGTACAAGTACTCAGATATTGTTTGAGTAAAAATAGAAGTACTCAGATCTTGTAGTGAAATTATAAGTACTCAGATCTTGTACTTAGTAAAAGTAGAAGTACTCAGGTCTTGTACTTGAGTAAAAGTAGAAGTACTCAGATCTTGTACTTGAGTAAAAGTAGAAGTACTCAGATCTTGTACTTGTGTAAAAGTAGAAGTACTCAGATCTTGTTCTTGAGTAAAAGTAGAAGTACTCAGATTTTGTACTTAGTAAAAGTAGAAGTACCAGAGTCTAGGAATACTCTGTTACAGTAAAAGTCCTGCATTCAAAATGTTCCTCAAGTGAAAATAGAAAAGTATTCTCATCTAAATATAGTGAAAGTAGCGACACTAAAAGTAGTCATTGTGCAGATTGGTCCATTTCAGAATAATATATATGATGTGTTTTATAATGATTGATCATGAAAGTGTTCTCAAAGCTGGTGAAGGTGCAGCTAGTCTGAATGACTTTGTATACTGCAGGGTAGCTGGTGGATTTACTCCAGGTGGAACTAAAGGCTGATTCAACACTTGATTAGATTTCACATCATTCATCCACATCTGTGAAGTAACTAAAGGTGTTAAATACATGTAGTGCAGTAGAAGTACACCATGTACCTCTGAACTGTAGTGGAGTAGAAATACACCATGTACCTCTGAACTGTTGAGGAGTAGAAGTACACCATGTACCTCTGAACTGTTGTGCAGTAGAAGCACACCATGTACCTCTGAACTGTTGTGCAGTAGAAGCACACCATGTACCTCTGACTTGCGTTCACTACCAACCTAAAAGTACCTCAACAATTAATCAATAATGTATTGAAAAGTTATTTGGCTGATTGTTGTATATTGGCTCAGCCAGGTTATATGGGAGGCCCAGTCTACGTACAGATCACTAATTTTGAAATATTAAACTTAGTTTTCTTTTCTTTAATTTTTCATCCTCGTGTAGAATGCTATCACGAAACACACATTTGGTTGTTTATAGCATAAAGAACATCTGATTTAATGTGAGGTAGGGAAATAATCATTTGAGTATGTGTATATAAATATGTAATTTACAACAGCTGTAAGATGCTGGAAAATGCACCTTGAAAAGTGCTTGAATTTGACTTTGGAAAAGGTGTAAGAACCCTGTATGTAGTGCAGCGCTGCCCTCTGCTGGTTATTCGGATTTCCTGTTGTGAACTCCGACTACTGAACTCTTTTTAACTGCTTCACAATCAGGGTTTATCATTTTCGTTTATAGATCGAGTTTGGCGTGAATGTGAAGACTCAGGAGATTGTCCTCGCTGATGTGATCGACAATGATTCATGGAGGCTGTGGCCGGCTGGAGATCGGAGCCAGCAGAAGGATAAGCAGGTCAGGCCTTCTCTTTGGTATATCTATTTAATTTTGACACCTTCATGACTTTATATAAAGGCTAAACGTTTCCCATATTACTAGGTGTACCGAGACCTAAAAGAAGTTACCCCTGAGGCGATGCAGGTGGTGAAGAGAAACTTTGAGTGGGTCTCCGAAAGGGTCAAGGTACACTTAACATCCAATCTACGGAGATATCATGACAGTCTTTTTGTTTACTTTTAATCAACTTCGTATAACATATCTAAACAAAGTTGATTATATTCAGGGCTGGACTGGAACAATAAGTTCAGTTTTGTTTGGCCTTTTGCTGGTTGAAGTGTAGTATAAATCTTACTCAATAACATGGCCTTGCATGGAGCTAATGGTTGCTGTGCTGTGTCTCTAGCTGCTGCTGGAGCCCCTGGCCGGAGGCAGGGTGGTGGTTCTGATGGGCTCCACCTCCGACCTGGCTCACTGTGAAAAAATCAAGAAGGCCTGTAGCTCCTTCGGGATCCCCTGCATCCTGAGAGTCACCTCGGCACACAAAGGTCCGGATGAGACACTCCGCATCAAAGCTGAATATGAAGGTGTGTATTATTTTATGTATCTTTAAAAAAGTAGGTATTTAGTTGCCTATCATGTCATAATATCTGTATGCTTGTCCTCAGGTGATGGCGTACCCACCGTGTTTGTGGCTGTGGCCGGCAGGAGTAACGGCCTCGGCCCGGTGATGTCTGGAAACACTGCGTACCCAGTCATCAACTGCCCTCCTCTCACTCCAGACTGGGGTGCACAAGATGTCTGGTCATCCCTGCGTATGCCAAGTGGTGAGTATGGCACTTCCTGTCTTGAATTGTTTGTCCACATGTTAGTTTTTTCATTATAATAACCAGGCCCCTCCTCCTTCAGGTCTCGGCTGCTCGACCATCCTCTCCCCTGAGGCCGCTGCTCAGTTTGCCGCGCAGATTTTCGGGTTGACCGATCATCTGGTGTGGTGCAAGCTGAGGGCCTTCATGCTCAACACCTGGGTGTCTCTCAAGCTGGCTGACAAGAAGTTACAGGCCTGCAGCCTCTGAAAGGCTCCTTTCGCCCTTGTGTTGTCTTCTTAGGCTCCACGTTCTGTCACTGATGTGTCTTTGTTTACCATGAGAAGCCACTTACAGTAGATGAAGTCTCCCTATGATTTCTCAAACACATGAATCATTCCATTAAAGAAAGCTTCTTAATTAAAATCTTGTGTTGTTATTTTATCCCGTTCAGACCCTCGCAAATCTGCCAAGAAAAAGCTAAATATGTCCACAGTAACTTTTGAAAATTATTTGGAAAAAACAATAGTTAAACATTTTTCAATATTCATTTGAAGTGTTTTTAGCAAACATTTATGTTTTTAGTATTCCTCCACAGGAATCATATTCCTGTATATTTGGAGTTTTTTTTGGGCAAGTCCATTAGCCTGTGGGGGTGGATCAGAGTGGAGGAGTTTGGACTTCAGTATTTATAAAAATCTTGGCTTTGACCCTGATTGTGATTTGTGCCAAAGTATGTTTGTCTTGCCAGTTGTGAAATTATGATTTCATCTTTTTGAATAAGATGTTAAGTTGATGGCATGGTAACTTGAAGTTTGAGTTTTTTTGGCTGTCATGAGATGCCGGGATCAAGTTCAAAATCAGCAAATAGTTGTTAAAGGTTTAAAATTATACCTCTAAAAGCGGTGCAGGTGTATATCATAAGCACTGCACCCATTTGTATAGCTTAAATGTCATTCATATGGTCTTATTTCATCTGCATGTTTAACAGTTTTGTTGCATGCTCTACTATCAACAGCATTGTTTTAGAAATGCAGATGACAACCAGATCTCCTTTCAATTATGTCAAAGCCCTGACAACACCCACATAATACAATCTAATCTGAAAATATGGTTAGTCATATTGATACCTTGCAAGACAGGTTGTTACGACCCCCTCCACTCCACTAGAGGTCTCTGTCTTTGTGTTCTGCTGGCTGGCTCTTGTTTGTGTTTCAGGTGATCAACCTGATGAGCCACACATCTACATAAAAGGCCAACACCAACCCATACTGCCCTCTCACTCTTCTGTTGGACACGGCCGCGTCTTTGTTTCTGCACATTTTCATACCCATACATGAAATTATTTTTTTCATACCCATACATTTTCACACCCATACATGCAATCATTACTGATAACTGACTTCCACGTTTAGGTTTCTTTGAAGACCTTTGGTCTTGGTTATAGTAAATAAATATGATTTTTGTTACAATTAACTTGTCTGGTCTCCCATCTTTGTTGCAGCCTATGAGCCAGGCCGTAACACAGGTGCATAACCTATGTATGAGTGGCTCTGCTAATGTCGTATAAACTAGAATAGAGAGCTGCAACTCCAGTTTATACATTTTCCCCTTTATAATTCTCATTTCAACCACATCCATGTATCTGTCATCTGCTCAGTTGTGGGACTTCAACTTGGCCACAAGAGGGAGCCTGTGTCCCATGTGGACGATGCCAAATCTTAACCTTTCAATCTGTTCCAGCAGTTTGCAGCCAAGGGAATGAGTCAGAATATCATGCCACCATTTTATTTTTTACTTCTATTATAGCACAGCTCTCCCTTTTGATTACAAATGATGGGTTTAACGACCTATGGTGTGCTAAGTCTTTGTTCACATGTGGGTGTAAGTGGGAGGATGGAAGTGCTGAGGGTAGAGTGAGATACAGATGAGTGTAGTCAAGCTGATATCTGACAAAAATCCTCTGCATTTTAATTTGGAGTTGAATTTTGTGCTTAAAAATAAAATTGTACTGCATGGGAATCAGCCTTCCTATCCGTACATCTATATGCAGCACAAGGATTAGAGGTATGGAAAAAGAACTGAAATGGACGTATGTCTCAGTGATTCAATGTCTCCTTGACAACCGTAACATGGCAACAATCACTATACAATAATCTGTTTTCTCTCCTTTGTTGCTTCTCTTATTGCCACACTGAGCTCTGTAAGTCCGCATTAAATCTCTTTAATTCCCTTTCTCTCTCCTCGCTGGCATTTGATTATTTTACTGCTTACCATCCCCATGGAGACTACAATAGCTCGGTGTCAAGGAACACAACATGACTTATCAGAAAAGTCTCACCCACTAATGAGTTCTGAATGTGTGTGGTCATGATTCTAACCTGGGTTTAAGCGGTTGTTAAATTAGATTAATGCTTCATTGTCATAATAATAATGTGAACTTTGTAATAACGGAACCCATGCAGCGACTTTCTCAAGACTCAGAAAATCAATTTATTTAGCTCTCAAAGCTATCAGGGTGGCATTACAGTAAGTATCACTACTATAGTTTATTTACATGTGTTCTACCACAGTATGTTATCTTCTTCTGTATGCTGCTGCTTAGTCTTGAGTACAAAATGTGTTTATCTTTCTATGGCTAAACATCATCACTAACATTATTATTTTCTCCCTCTGTTCCTCTGGATGTACATGATCTTCACTCATAACATTGTCCTGCCATCCCTCGGGCACTTTCACACATCCTCTGTTTTACGTAACACTTTCAGCTACCTCTGTATGTAACTACTCTAACAATTTGGCTCCATACGGCGCCCAATCACAGCGCTCCCAGGTCGTGGCACGAGCGGGACTTCTGTCTCAGGAACTTTCCCACGTCTCTCTCTCGCGGGTACCGGGGCACCAGGCTGGACAGGAAACGTTTGGCACGGGAGGTTATGCTCTCACGCTGGCCGATCATGTCCTCCGCAGTGGTCCCGGGGGGCCACGGGGACTGGCCCCTGGCGAGCCTCACCGCACACTCCAGGAGCTCCGGGGTACGGTGGTCCAGAGAGGCAGAGATCTCCAGATACAGACAGTTGAAGAGGGCGGCGCTGGACATGGCCTCTGAGGTAAGAGAAGGGAAGGAGACGGGAGAAGAGGATGAAGCTTTCACAAACCTAAGGTGTATATTTAAGGTGACAGCTAACTGCAGCAATGTTCACTCAATATATTTTGTTTGCGTGATTTATACCAAAACACAAAATGATACCTCTTCTTCACCACCATAAAACAAACTCCAACACTAAAACAATTTAAACATACAGCGAATTTAATAAACAAGCCAACAAGGGGTAAAAAAAACATCGAGTATACTTACTACTAAACTAGTACCAGATGTTTTTCACCTAAATGATTTAATAGCGCTCTGTAGTCATAACAAACAAAATGTCATTTGAAAAAAACAAAAAATATAAACATATAGTGCCTTATACATCATTTAAAATGTTGCTACATCTTTTATAGACTTGTTGAAAGCGGAGACTTTGACAGCAAACAAGGGGGAAGACAGTTTTCTGTAAACAGTGTTAAAGGCCATGCAAATATATTTTCTTAATCAACTTTTTGCAATAGTTTGTCCCCACAAAAAAACACACTATTATCTGCCTAAATTGCAAAACATCAGCATCGTTAACATGAGATTTCTGTAATTCTGTTCTGAAATCTTCGCCCTGTCCACTTAGATCCTCACTTAATGTGGACAGGGGGCTCAGTTGGGAAAATGTGATATGAATATGAATTTAAACATTTGAATCAGAATGGCAGGACAGTTGTAGTTGCCGCCTGTTCCGAGATGTTTTCTCCATCACTAAAATCTTTCTTCGACAACATCCTGAACCTTACTCAATATAGAAATGTGTGACTCTCCTAAATGATAGGATAATCATCTTTAGTTTCAGCCTGCTGTCGGTGGCACACAAACAGAATATTAACTCTGTGATCGGATGATAGTGGCTGAAATGGACCTCGGGAATCTCTTTAAAAACGTTTAGGTGCCAAGGCTTTTACCTTTGAGGTACTATGGGTGCCTGATAAAGCTGCTTCCAGAACAGCAACGGATGTTTAACTTTGATTGTTGCTTAATTAGTAAGTCATTTTCAATATTGAAGGTAAATACTGAAGGGTTGAAGCCAAGTTTTCAGGGGCTTTAATTTGGGAGGTAATTTGACATAGCTGCACAGCAGTCCACTGTAAAACAGCATGAATGTGAAGATGCAGTGAATGCTCTCCAGCTTGAACTGAAATCGCAACCCTCTCCACACTCCCACACTGTGATAAAGCTGATACGCTGACATTTACATTCTCACATATTCCACCCTAGTGTTTACAGATAAATATAAAGAGCCGAAAATGTCAACACCAACTGTGAGAATGAAAGCCACTACAGAAGAAAAACCACGATGCAGGTGCGGAAAAGGGCAATACTTTAATAAGAAAATATGAATGGTTCCACATACCTTGAGAGGGGACCTCACGTGTGCGGACGAGGTCACTTTTATTACCCACGAGGATGATGGGAGTTTGGGGCTGAGTCTCTCTCAGGAGAAGTCGGAGTTGAGCAGTGCGGTGGAAACTACGCCTGTCAGTCACTGAAAACACCAGGACACACACCTCACACTGCAGAGCCGACAGGTCCTGAGGGACAGAGGCAGACACATTAACTCACAATACTGTAGTCGCTATTCAGTGTATCTCAATATTTGATCATTGTACTTGAGAAAACCACTCAAATTGAGGGAGCAAATACTGAAACACATTGTAAAGCAGTCAAATATGATCACACACGACTGCCAGCAGGAATCATGTTTTATTTCAAATAGTAAAACACTCTTGTATTACACGAATTGTATTATTGTAAAAACTGTATTTGCAGAATTACAGTGGTAGTGCTGCCGACAGCTGAGTGCTCTATCTAAAATCCCCTGTGGTTTAGTGAGAAATTACTTCAGGCAGCAGCAACTGCAGAACAACTCAAATTCGTACTGACACACACAGTCATCCTCTCCAAACAAGAGAGAGAGTAAAATCCCTAAAAATAAAAATCCATGCGTGAATCCTTCATTCTAGAGACATCTGATTGGACCTCAGCTTGACTTTTGTTGGAACTGCCATGGTCCATTGACTTTCCATTTATTTTTTTATTAAGTCCAGAATTGAGCACAGACCAAAAGCCCCTTTGGCACTAATGAAAGGACACAGACTTATTATGACAATTATCTAAGAAGTCTCTTTATAAGGCACCCGTTACAGTGTCTCCCGCAACACATGGAGTATAGCTCATTATACAGAGAGTAACACATAGAAATCCCCACATTAAAAAGACAGATTGTGTCATGAGTAAGCAATCAGTTTGTATCACACATCAACCTAAATCATAACATGAATGCAGTAATTTAGCACATCTGCTCTGTGGGAAGCTCACACTCTCGCCCTCTCTCTCTTAAATCCACACCCAGATGCCTGGGAACTGCGCTCGAGGGAAAAGAGGAAAAAGTGCAAATATACCTGATAATGACTTTTCCTCTGTCAAGCAGATGCAGCAGATTTATTGTCCTATTTTTGCCACAGCGTTTCTCTGAGCTTGGCATCAATTGCTGTTATAGTGACGTCAAGTACAATAAACAATGCAACGTGCTCCAGATATAGTGGGAAAACATCTGAAATATACAGCACACACAGAAATCTGTTCATGTGCAGTACCATTTCGTATTTTCACGATGTTTGCATGTAGGGCTTTAACTAATGATCCGTTTTTATTATTGATTAATATGCTGATTACTTTCAAAATGTATTGATAATAATCTTTGTCTATAAAATGTCATATATAATGCCGAATGTCCCTCATAGTTTCTCCAAATCAAAGGGGTTGTATTCTTTTTGTTAGTCGACTTGTGGTTGCATCTCTAGACTCATGGATGCTGTCAGTTTTCTTATTTGGTTAGCAATCCTGGTTCTATTTTCTTATCTTATCTCCTGATAATACAGAGATGGCTTTCAATAAAGAAAATGTAATTAGACTGGAGGAAAATAGAGTTAAGAAAACAAATCAATAAGATTCATTTTAAGCTCCTTAAAACTGTCCAAGGATTTGGTTCTTCTACCCTTCTACAAGAATGGATGTTCAGTGTGTGTATATATACAAACACTGACACACCACAGTGAAATGTCAAAAAGCAGCAAGCACATTGTATACAGATACATCTCAGTGTCCTAATGAGGGAGCAGGGAGTGCAGGGACAGGGAGTGTTGTTTGCCTCACCTGTCTCCAGTTGTCATAGATAATAATGGTGCTCTCCTCGTCATCCACAGTGACTGTGCGTACGTAACCCTCCCCTAGGGACAGGGACAGAGGCAGTTAGCTTTCACTTGGGAGATGGGTGCAGTGATTTATTTGCTTACTGTGAAAGCCCTCAAGCACCCACTGCATTATACTGCATTAGTCAAACACACAGCACACACCTTCACAGTCCACAGACGCAGTCCTGTCCATGTCTCCAGAGAGGGCCACGGACAGGGAGGACTTCCCCACGCCGTTCTGCCCCAGCAGGGCGATCCTTAAAGGCCCATCAGGTCTGCCCTCCACAGATACAGTCGGAGTGTCCTCCAAGGCTAGGCTGAAGCTGATTGGTGAAGCAGACGGTCCAGCTGCACCTGATGTCCAATCGGCGTCATCGTGTACGGCTTCTTCTCTTCTCAGCTGATGCTTTATAGGCAGAGGAGTGCTGCCTCTGCGAACATGCGGGGCGCTGGACAGAGTCATACTGTCACACTGGAGGAGAAAGGAACATGAAGGGGCACTCTTTATATCACATAACATTTATAGCTAGTATGTATTCAGATATGGTGTTTCTTGTATAAGAGACAGGCAGCTCCCAAAGCACCAGTTTGCATGATGATGTGATACTCCATCTATTTAGTATTCAGCAACTCTATAAAGTCAGGGGACTTGCAGCAGAGGTGCTTGTATGGGTAAATCTCAATAGTATTTTCCAAAAGACTTTCCCTGCCTTTTAAACGCCTTCATCTGTCAAACTCCAGATCCCTGGTGGAGCCTATAAAACAGCTTCCTGTGCCTAAACCAAAATAACTCTGATGACATCATCAGGGTTTAATGACAACGCTCCTGCACAGACACTGAAGACATATTACAACTTGTTCTACAGGCTGAATAGTATTTATCTTGACGAGTAAACTGACCGTGGTCTAATATGTCCCTTTCAACCTACACAGAATACTTGAGCCATGTCAGCGAGAGAGCGTGTACTATCATAGAGCCCTGGAACTGCTCACCTAAATTGAGCAGTTGAAAGTAACATCTTTCATACATTTGTCCCCAAAATAGTTTGACATACTTTCTGTGTATCTTTGTAGTTCTTTGGTTGCCATGCTGATGCGCGCGCACACACACACACACACACACACGCACGCACGCACGCACGCACGCACGCACGCACGCACGCACGCACACACACACACACACACACACACACACACACACACACACACACACACACACACACACACACACACACACACACACACACACACACACACACACACTATACTGTAGGCATAAGAAGACCTACTGCTCAGCCATGTGATATAAAAAACATTCAGCACAGAAAGCAGAATATCAGACTCCATCACATCCTAACACTTTACTGAATATATTGGATGTGTTGTTTGTAGGCAGCCCTGGGCATCTCCTTACCTTGGCCGTCGTCTCCTCGAGGTTGAGCCTGTCTTCGGGCACATCTGTCGGCATCTGCAAACTGAAATCAAGCGACCGGGAATAAGGACTCCAAAACTCGCAGGACAGCCAACTCCTCGCGCTCCCTCTCACTTTATGAACCCCAGCGCGGGCAGCACGGTATGATCTCTCACCTGTCACGCGGCTCTCTACAAAGTAAGCACGATCTCTTTCTCTTTCTTCTCTACTGCTCTCGCTCTACTTATCTCTCTCTCGCTCCCTCTCCTTCAGTTTGTATCTCTGTCTACCTCACTCTGCTGTCTCTTCAGGTTAGGGCCCAGGTCCAGCTCTGCAAACACCAACCCTTATTCATCACCGCTCTCTCCAAAACTGACTATGACTCACTGAGACACGTTTATGCTCCTCCAGATTTCGATTGTATCTACAGGAGAGATGAAACCCCGAGGAGTGAGTGTGAGTGTTTGCTTCAGGTACCTGCGGCTCAGTAGTAAAAGTGGGGCAGTGCTGCAGGAAGGCAGGCAGGAAGGGAGCACTCCTGTGGAGAGATGTTCAGTGTCACGAATCTCACATTGACCTCTTGAAGAAGGAGGCGATATGAAGGGAAATGGCCACTAGGGGGCAGCATTACCCAAGTCTTCTCCTAACTAATTGGCTCTGTGTGCGTGCGTGTGTGTGCGGATAGGCGCGTGTGTGACGTGTGTGTGTGTGTGTGTGTATGTGTGTGTGTGTGTGTGTGTGTGTAAATGTTTCATTTGGGTATTTCTTTGTTAAACAGAGGCATATCTGGTCTATCATGTCTCTACTGTTAAAGACACATGACCTCTTTCAGAGACTGGCTAATTTCCCATTTGACTAAATAAAGTAATTTCTAGTCCCTGACCCAAGAAGTGTATTTTGACATGTTTTCTGTCAAAATGTGAGTGTGGCCATGAGCTGTGGTGCGTCCCTCCCACACAAAGCCACAATAGACTCCGGCAGTGAGCAGCCAGGGCGCTATTATAGCCCTAATCCTGCTCCTATTATACAGGCCAGAGAGAGAGCGAGAGACACAGAGAGGGAGGTAGAGCTGAAGATGAGGTCATCCCAAACAGTGCACACCCAGGGTCACTGCCTCACTATAGAGGGATAGATAAAGAGAGGGATGGAGCCGGGTATGGGGGCTGCAGGGCGAGCTGCAGGGCGAGCTGCAGGGCGAGCTGGAGAGAAAAGGCCTGCAGAAGACTGACAGTGGGAGATGCTCAGATAGGTGAATAGAAAAGGAATGAGGTTAAAACATGTGTGGAAGCCGCACAAAAGCACGCCACAGCATGACAGGGATGGTAAAGTACTTTGTTTATTTCTTATGCATATGAAACCACACTACAACAGGAGCAGGAGACCATGATAACGGCCATCTTTTTTGTAGTAATCTTAATTCTAATCACAATTGGGTAAAATAGTAGTCTGTGGGAAAGTAAAAATACACACTAATTGAATAAAACCTGTAAAGTAAATTAAGTAGAATCAGTACATAAATAAACAATAAATACTGAATAAATAAGTGAATAAATAAAAAGAACAATTTATTTACTCTACACCCAAACAAAATAAATAGCTCTAATTCATGAACCCTGGATTTTATGGGACAGATAAGAAGGTGTCTCCATGAAAACATTTTTTGCATTTTCTTTTTAATTTCCCTGCACCGTTGATTTTCTCTTGCATCTGTAAACCACAGTACCCGAGTCCACAGTGACCAGCTCTGTGGTGCCGCATGTTGCTGTAATTGTGTGATTGTTCCTGTTACAGAGGTGTTCAATCTTTTCGAAAATAACTTCCCTAGTCTGGAAGACTGGACACAACCACACAAATCATGCCACACTCTTTTCGCCTGCTGCGGAGGGCTTCTTTCTCGCTTTCATCATATGCAGTTGCTTTAGTTAAGCACACTACTAGCTCTTTGTATGTAAAAACACATGTTTGAGAGCAAACAGCAAGTCTTTCTTGTCACTGTTAATGGCTCAATGTAGCCATTTCCAAGCAGCAAAAGTAGATTTATTTGCTAAAACACAAGAGCAATATCCCTACTATTCATTAAGCACAATCAGTGGAGGATTCCCATGACAGGTATCCTTGTACATTCTTTAATCTATGATTATTCATCTTTAAAATAAAAACAAGTCTTGGTGAGCTTATACACTTTGGTAGGCAACTGTGAAAAATTTGCTGGCAAACACAACTGCATGCCGTGGATACTTTATCCAAGCCCATACCACTCCACATCCAGCACCACTGCACTACTCAGACCTCTGCAGCTTTAGCAGCTTATTGTAAAAAAACACAACTACAGTTTGAACCACAACCACTCATTTTGAAAGTACATTGCAGCTATAATATTGCATAGATATTAAATATTCTCAGCAGTATCAGGGACTATTGATACGTTTTAATTCAAGACAAAAGCTTTTTCAATGCACTTCTCACAGTCGTGTTTGTCCACTGTTGTACTCTCAGCCAGTTTTTGTGCAACTATCATTCACAGTGAAGTAAAAGCGTTGTCCATGAAGCAGCCTAGCTGAGTCTAACACTATGAGTTAGCAGTCTTATTCCCCTTTAATCCCTCAATAGTGGATTTCACAGTTGTATCGCTCCAAAACTGCCTGCCAGTGTCTCTCTTTCACTTTCTCTCTCACACACAAACACACACTTACACACACACACTTACATACACATCATTGTTTTCTTCCCCAAGTCTGATTACTCATCATTGATTGCTCCATGTTGGCTGGTTTCTCATTCCTCTGTTTATTCCTTCCTCTCCCTGTGGGCTTAGCTCAGGAAGTAGTCAGGGGGTGGGGAAGGTGGGTTGCTGCTGCGGGTCGGTGGGGCTTCAGCTGCGATGCTGTGGTTCGTGCTGAGGAGCTTCTCGTAGCGAGCCTTGTAGGCATCTCTCTCCCTCAGCACTCGATTCAGCTCACACTGTAGCTGATCCAACTGAGGAGGAAAAAAAAAAGGCATTTGTGCTGTTGCTAAGCCAAAGTGCAAAGATGTTCCTTTAAAATGAATGCAAGAAAGAGTCAGGAGCAGTGGCGGTTCTAGAACATTTGAAATTGGGGTGCCAGGCGGACCAAATGCAATTTTAGAGAAATAACAATGTCACCCAATTAATGTGTTTTTCTGGAACACTACAAGAACATTTTCTATTTTGAACGTATTATTTTTCCCTCAGGAGCTAAAAGTGGAGTAAAAAATGTCCGATGGCCACTGTCGGGGGCTTCAGAGAGGGCCACGATCACTATTGTTCAGCCATGAAGGGAATTTAGAATTGTCTAAACTTCCAGATTAAAGATGAGATCAGATTAGGATTTAAGTTTGTGGTCAGATATAGCTTGGATAAAATAAAGCTGGTCAGCCATGAACAGGCATGTACCTGTTGTGTGAGCACATGTTTCTCCGACTCCAGAGCGTGGCGGTGCTGTAGGCGCTTGTATCGGCAGGACTGGGCATAGCCCCGGTTCTTCAGAGTGCGACGTTTCTGTTTCAAGCGCACCACTTCATCCTTACTCACTCCTCGCAGGTGTCGGTTCAGCTCCCGCACTGACAGGCTCACCAGCTGCTCATCAGAGAAGCGATCATTGGCCCCACACTGCCGAGCAGATGGTGAAAACACACATTCAGAATATGCTGTACTCTGATGTTAATTGGAAACAAGACAAATTATGAAAATGATTGATGAGTTAAATGAGTGTGGAATAGTTTAACCATAACTGATTGTGAGATGACTGGTGGACATGTGACGTGTTATACTGGGTGTGTGTTTGTCTGTCAGGGGGCACATTTCAGCACCACATGTCCATAATCTGTCATTTAATCTGACTAAGTGTGGTTGACAGTTATGAGGATTACACACAGCAATAATAGCAGATATTATCATAAGCTAACACCGTGCTCCACATAGAGATACACCCAGACATCTTCATCCACTGGAAAGCAGATTACAGAGTTGATTTACCAAGTAATTGAAGCATTGAAGAGGCTAGCAGCAATTGATTTGTCCTCCAATCACATTTAGCCCCTTAAAGAGTTAATTATTCATTTATAGGTTTATTAACAACTGGCTAGTGTTCATTTTAGAGATTACTTATTTAAATTTGCTTTGGAGGAACTCCCCCATGAAACATGCAATACACTTAAAACAACCTAGTTGCAAGCAGATATTGTGTTTATTAATATATTCGTGAACAACCACAACCCATACTTTGGAAAGCTAAAAGCTGGTGTATGACCAGATATTGAATTATTACAATACTAAATGTAATTATAGAAAAAAGTTATGATTGCTGACAAATACTATAAATGTTGAAGAATTGTGTTTAAATGTAAGTGTATGTTTCACTGTAAATCAAAACCGTGCACTGTCAAAAACGAAATTCTTGCTTCACTTATTGTTGCCATGCAGAGAGTGATCCTCAAAGTGAGGCTCCAGATAGACACAGACATTAATAACAATGTTCTAATTTCCTAATCCTAATCCTTCACTGAACGATCCCTCTCCCTCCGCCCAGCCCTCTAATGCCACAAGTGTCACTGTTCAATTCTTTCACCTCCAAAACATCTCCCTCGTTAATCCATGAAATCATCCTGTCGAGCACAATCGTCATTATCAAGCTATTGCGGATTGATCCGTGTGTACCTGACTCATTGAGTGGTGATGATGGTGATGGCTGCCATGCATAGAGTGGTGCGAGTGGTGCTGATGATGGTGATGCTGGTGGTGATGAAGATGGGCCTGGGGGCTGAGGGGTTGTGGGTATGGAGCTGAGTTAGGGGCGTCGTTGGGGAGTGAGTTAGGGGCTGATGAGAGGAAGACGAGCGGGCGATGGCACATGTCTGTCCCTTTGGGGCAGGAGATGTCTGCTCCACTGTCGCTGCTGGAGTCCCCGAGGTTGCTGCTGGAACTCTGAGAAAGACTTGGAAACTGAAGAGAGGGGGGACAATATGGAAGAAGATGTAAGTCAACTCCTTCATCCATTGGAGAACATTTAACATAAACAAATTATAAATTGTTACCTGCGAGCTGACAGCTGCAGCAGCTGAGTTCAGCAAAGCCTCTACAGCGTCCTCACAGCCCAGGAAGCCATTGACCGGCCCCCTCTCTCTCTCCCCTCGCTCTGGCACTCCCCCCAAGGCCCCCATCAAATTCGAGGGCCCCGTCACATCACCTCCAAACTGTTGCTGCAGCGCTGCCAGCCAGATCAGGTCCTCCAGCGAGGCCGATGTGGGACCCTGAGGCCCCCCGTGGGACGGGCTGCCCTCCACGTTCCCCTGAGAGCCGGAGCTGATGCCTGAGGTGAAGCTGTTAGAGAGGGAGAGGGGGAAGGAGATGGAGGAGGATGACGATGAGAGGGAGGAAGAGCCCGAAGGTGGTGGATGGGCGTCACTGAGCGATGGCGAGGGTGGCAGCGAGTTGTAAGGGCTGGAGCTCAAACTGGAATCCTGCATAGGGTTGCTGGTGTACGGCGAGCTGGAGGGGTCTTGGGGGAGGCCAGACTTGGGAAACACACATGGAGTAGGGTGCGGAGGAGTGTCAGATTTCACCTCAAACTTGAGGAGGTCAAAGTCATTTAGGTACTCCATGGCCAGAGGACTGGGGGGGAGAGAGGGCATGGGGAGAGGAGAGGACATGCTGCTGCTCGGGGGGCCTCTGGGGGATTCACAGGGGTTTTCCGTGTGTCAGGATTGTTGGGAAGTCCACTCCTCTGCCTCAGTGCAGCTCATAGACAGAAGGAGTGGTGATTTCAGGAAGTAGACTGGTGGGTGAGTTTCCTCTGTGAGAAACTGTACGTCCCCGGGTCCTTGTCTCTGTTTCTCTTGTCCTGATGGAAAGATGGAATAAAAAGAAAGGGTTTGGGATACAAGGACGAGAAGAGAAATAACCATTGTATACGTTTTTTAGGTATACATCTACCTAAAGACAATTTTTATGTAAAATGTTTGGAACCACTTTCTAATTTGGCACCCTTTTTTAATGATGTAAGCTGTAACTGATGGCTTAATTTCTTTGAATTAAAAGAGTACTATGCCGATTTAGCATAACTTAGACTGAGTTTCGATGGACGGTTAAAAAAAATCAGTGTGACAGAAATGCATTCTTATTACTTCAGCCTGTCCTCCTAAAAAATAATCACCATTATAGGTCGATTGTTCAGCAGCTTATTACGACCCAGAGTCACGTTTTAAAGTGTAGCACCTTTAGTGGTCGTGTAAGAAACAACATGCTCCCGTTGATTGCAAACGCTCCGGAGATTCTTTTATTCACAAATAACCCTCTCTGGAAAATCCTAAATTATGCAATAGTTTGGCCATTAAAATGCTTTTTGATTAGATTTCTAGCGAGAAGTGTATATTGTACTTTTATAATCTACGTCCATGGATGTGTAGGATCTATCGTTTGATAGATAAAGGCACGGACACACCAGGCCGATTATCGGTGTCGGTGGGCGTTAGGCCGACGATGAGCGTAGACACGCCCTACTCAGATTGGTGTGTCCCGCACCGTCGGGTCTTTTCAGCCGGGCCGACGCCTTTTCGGCCGCAGTCGGCCAAAGGCAGTCGGCCAAATAAATCACTCTGATTGGCTGTTCAGCTTAGCGAATCAGTGCATGAGAAGCAAAACGGAAGTGAGGGACCCAAAAAAACTATTAAGAAGGCAAATCTGAGATTTCATTTAACTCCAGCTCTCGACACAGGTTCGGGAAAGCCCCATGAGCTTCTCGTTGTAGAGTGAAAATGGAACGCACAAGCTATTTGTTGTTTGTTTATATCACGCAGTCTGTTCTTCTTGTCTCGGTTATCACGCAGTCTGTCTTCCGGTTGTTGCCTCTTTTGAATAATGAATACACACTACCGCCACCTGCTGGTAAGGAGAGTTATTGCCACTCACGCATGCGCAGTTCGGATGTGCTTCTTGGCCGTCGGCTGTAGTCTTTGCGGTGTGTTCCAGTGCGACACATGGCCAAGACGCAGAGACGCGAGGCAACACAACAGTCAGTGTCCGTCTGTGTCAGTTCTTTGTTGTCAGATTGGTGTGTCCGGGCCTTTACAAAGATGATTTGAGGTCTCGCAAGGAGAACGTGTATATGCGGCAGCTTCCATGTAAAGTTAGCGTCAACCCTCACGGGGTGAAAACTGTTTTTCCGGTCTCGAAGTTTTCATAATAAAACCGGAAGTATTCCCCATCAAATGATTACACAGTGATATCTGCATTACTCATCCTCTAAAAAACATCAGTTTATCCTAATTATACAATATTGATTGATTTAAATTGTGTACAATGCTTTTGTGTTTTTTAACCTTCGATTCGGAGAAACAAATAGTTTTTTCGGAGTTTAGACCCTACAGAATTTCCGAAGACACTACACTACCCACAATCCCGAGCTATCGTTTGGGACTACAACATCCGCCTTGCTTTACAAACCCTGTGATTAGTCATCAAGCTCTGTGATTGGATGTTGGAGTGACAGTGTGACAAGGTTACGCCGAGCGTCAAACAGCTCTTTGAAATGGAATGGAACCACGCCAGACTATCCAAAACTGGACTTGGACGAGTCCAGCCCAGCCCTCCCCCCCCCCCCAGAACTACACATGCTGGCTATTGTGTGTTTCGCAACATGTTCTATGGCACGTCTCTACTGGGAATTGTAGTTTTAAAAGACATTTTCGTATTTCCCACAATTAGAAGTTGCCAGTATTAAACTGTTTATACCCCTGGAGGTTTAGGGGATACGAAACACATTGGTGTTATCAAATTTAAAACATATAATTAATAAATGGGTGGAAATTGCTTGTGTCCATAATGGGCAGCATTAATATACCCACAAGACAGCTAAGGTCAGAAGAGCTTTATTTAACAGCTGGTCTTATGTCTGTGACCCCTCCTGTTGTTAATTGATAAGCCTGAAACATGCACTTGCAAATATGGTAGTAGCCATAGATCATCTTAAGATAAGATAAGATAAGATTTACTTTATTGATCCCAGGTTGGGAAATGTTTTTACAGCAGCAGCATACTACTTTGTTCTACTCCACTACAATTCAGAGGTTAACCTGGTATTTTTACTCCACTACATTTATTTTAGTTACTTTGCAGATTCTGATTAATGATGTGAAATATATACAACCCTTAAATCAGACTTTAGTTACACCTGAGTCAAATTCAGGGAAGGTGATTGTTACATTACATTACATTGCATTTAGCTGACGCTTTTATCCAAAGCGACTTACAATAAGTACATTCGACCAGGAGGACACAACCTTGAAGAAAACAGAATCATATAAGTACATCAGGTTTCATAGAGCCAAGTATTTCAAGTGCCAAAATAAACTATGCAATATATTAGACATTAAGTACTTTTTCAGACTTAATATTCATCTGTTGATACGCCCAACATTTTTTTCTTATTCAAAAGAAGACCTTAACTTAAAGTATTCTATAATGTTTAAATAAAGCCTTATTAGTTTGTCTGTTTTGCACATACTCCTGTGCGTCCTGCACTAAACTGTTTTATTGTAGAGATCACTACAGTATCTTCTTGATATTTTCTATTCTATATTTCTATCATTGACCTTCTACTTTCCCCCTATTTTGTATGTAGGCTACTCTTAATATTTAAATGTTTTCATCAAATATAACATTCAACAACAACATTCAATAACATGCTTTAACCACTAGGGGGTGCGGGTTAAAAAGCCAGTAGTCTAGTTAATAAAACATAATAATATCAGCTATTGAAATTCTGATTCCATAGATGTGTCTCCCATCACCCAAAACCCCTGCCTATCCTTTCAACTCAGTATTTACATTCTTTAATTCAAAGAAAATCAGTAATATCTTTAAAAACTACAAGTCCCTGTCTATCAACTGTGCACCGTTATAGTGTAAATACAGCCTATCTACCAATTGGATCAAATATAAAAGTCAGCCAAATGAATGTTGATACTGCAAGGAGACGTATTGTGTGAAAAGAAATGGAAGATGTTGTTTAATGGCTGATATATTTATGATCCACGTCACGTATTCAATTTCGGCAGTATTTCATCCAGTTTGTCCAAAGGTCCTCTAATCAAGTCTCTATAAATAAAGAACTACGGCAGATATGTAATATTTAATGCAGCCGAACCGTGTATTACAATGCCGTTATGTGATGACTTCCAAAGAAAAAAGCAAGAACACTCGGAATAAAGTATTATTTGATTTTTTAAAAATGTTTTCAGATTTCATATCGCTAAAACATCAAGGATTATGGGTAGGTCGATGGTTTATCAAAACCTCTGAAAAAAGAAATGTGTCTCTCAGAATCGAAAGGGAAAAACCTATGGGAAAAACACAAAAGCAGGGACGTGCACAGATACGGGCTAATGTTGCCCGGGCAACGGCCCGTTTGGCCTTTTTGGCTGACCTGCCCCTCTGGAGAGAGCGATAGTTTGTTTTTCTTTTTTCTGTTGTGGCCGAATCAACATGATAAACCCACAAGTATTGTAGCGTCTCAGATTTTGTAAACTTGATTTTGAGTTGTGTCATGGCAGTTAGGGTACAAGGGACAAACCAGGGGACTTTACTTCCTCTTGATACCGTCGGTTATTTACAAAAAAACACCTAAATATAGCCTATTTGTTATTGTGCTTCTGTCTTTCTGTGTCTTTTAATCTGTAAACTCCCTCAACGGGGCCGCTCGCTCTCTTTTCTTGATCGCCCTCTCACGGGTGAACAGTTCACTGTCCCGCTTCATTGTAGGATTTCTGCCATGTCTCTACCACCTTAGTTTGACCATCTTTGTTATTAAGTTATGGAATACTCAATAGATAAGTAATTAGATACCTTACCGTTACTGCACTCATAAAGAATGATAAGAATAAGAATAATGCATATTGAACTGGTTCATTAATTAGTAGGGATGTAACAATATACCGAATATCGTGGTGTCGCGATAAATAAACGTCGTGAGACTGACAAAATCTACTGCGATTTAAAAAGAAAAATGTTTTAATTGTTGTTTTTAAAACACTTTTAAAAAAAACAACTTTTATTTAACCAGATGGCCCCATTGAGATCATCGATCTCTTTTCCAAGAGAGACCTGTCCAACATGGCAGCAAGTAGGTTACAACATGAACATAAAACAACAGAACACAAAAGGACATTGTATTTACAGGGCTACATTTATATACCTAGAGACATTGACAAGTACCAACAGTATATTTATATCTCGCCCTGTCAATAAGCCTAAAACTCGTAAAGCAAAAACTCCCAGACATTTCAATGATCTGTACGGCAAAGTACCGTTTGGAAACTATATAATTTCCTTTTGAAGGGCATGCATAACACGGCATAACACCAGAGCCTCGCTGCGGGGAAACTTTGGCGCTGTTCCGAGTTTGTTCTAATCTGTCAAAATGACAGACTGCTTTCAGATTTTTCCGTCATTGTTAAAAAAAATATTCGGTTAACGTGACCACTGCTGTCCCAGCAACATCAGTACCAAGCGAGAGAGTTTTTTCCACAGCAGGGGATATTGTAAATGCCCAAACATCCCAGCTTCTACCTGGAAATGTGGACATGCTCATATTCCTAAAAACCTGTCTGATGATGCTGAATGAGGTATAATACCTCATTCACACCAACGGTGTTTCAGGGCCGGTTCAGAGCTTGAAAAGTACCGGGTTTTCTTGTTCACACCGCAGCGGAGCAGCCTCTTAGCTCCGGAATCTGGTTCGTTTCAAGCACCAAAAAATTGTCCGGCTAGAGCAAAAGCACCGCATACGTCACGCTTACGTCGAGGCGGGGGCAGGGGCGGGATCAACTCCTGAACAACCACAAAAAGCCGGCGTTTTATCCAGTTTGTACACAACGATGGAGAAACTTAACAAGCAGCGGTGGTCCACTGAAGAGACCAGCTACCTACTGGGAATCTGGTCTTCCGAAGAGGTACAGAGGAAGCTGGAGCACAATCGGCCATTGTTGTTGTCGTCGGTGTGAGCTGTGAGGGGTTTCCGCGCGGTTTTATGAAGCAGGCACGCAAACGGTTACATAATGACGCAAACGATGACGCAGCACCAGTCTGACTCTGGGCGGTGTGAAAAGAGCCGGAGCTAAACCGAAGAACCGGTTCTGAACCTGAAAAGCTCTAGCACGGAGCTTGAACCGGAGTTGCATTGGTGTGAATGAGGTATTTGTGAGTTTTACTGTCACTTTGTTTTCGACACTTTAAAATACTGCTATCCTACTAAAATGCTGTACAAATCAGATTTATTATTTAATAAAGAATTTTTTTCCAAGTAAAACATTTTTGAATTAAAAACATTTTTTTTCTTTTTTTTCTTTATTATTAAATTTCGCGATAAATACCGTACCATGGACTTGTTATCGCAATATTATCGTACCGTGAGTTTTTGGTATCGTTACATCCCTATTAATTAGTGAGTTTATTTAAGGCAATTAGTTAGAGGCCCTATTTTATTGGTCTGGTCAAACTACATTATAACAGAATTGTCCCCATTTTGTCTTTAATAGTTACTAACATTAGATATTTTAATGAGATATGCAAAACAAAAAAATTCCCTGGTTTTCATTTTTAAAATCAAGTCACCGAATGCAAGTAGTCGCCTTAGCTTATTTTGTTCTGAGATGTGATTTACTGTTCAATTTAGTTGATGTAATAATCATTTGGTTTCTTTTACATTAAAAACAAGTTACAATTTTGAAAAGGTCTTTTTTTTCGGGGGGAGGCCCTTTTTCCAGTTTAGAGCAATAGCCCCGCCAAATGTCTGTGCACGTCCCTGCACAAAAGCATTGTACACAATTTAAACCAATTAATGTCGTGTAATTAACAAGGATAAACTGATGTTTTTTAGTGGATGAGTACTGCAGATATCACTGTTAAATCATTTGATCATTGGTTTTATTATGAAAACTTCGATTCTGTTTTCTACGGTGGCCCAGAAGTGTTTTCTGAAATGCTGTAGTGTTTTCTGAAATGCTGTAGCGTTTTGTGAAATGCTGTGGCGTTTTGTGAAATGCTGTGGTGTCTTGCACTTCAGGGCCACCGTAGGTTTCACCCCGTGAGGGTTGACGCTAACTTTACATGGAAGCTGCCGCATATACACGTTCTCCTGGCGAAACCTCAAATCATCTTCGTAATATCTATCAAACTATAGATCCTACACATCCACTGGACGTGGATTCTAAAAGTACAATATACACTTCTCGTTAGAAATCTAACCAAAAAGCATTTTAATGGCCAAACTATCCAACAATTTAGGATTTTACAGAGAGGGTTATTTGTGAATAAACGACCCTCTGTAACGTTTGCAGTCAACGGGAGCACTAGAGGTCGAAAACTTTAAAACGTGATTATAGGTCGTACTAAGCGCTTGAACAAACAACCTATTTGGTCGTAATAAGGGCTTGAACAATCGACCTATTTGGTCGTATGAGTTGGAGGACTTGTTGGAAAATCAGCTGTCTATACTACCTACAATGCAACTTGATCACAGACAGTTTGGTTAGGTAGCAGTGTACTAATAAAGCTGCTTGCTTCGAACACAGAAGAGGTCTACGGAGGTATGGTAAGGTCGCTTTTTACTAAATCCACACATTTCAGAGTCTTAAGTGACCAACAAAGCTGATGAAAGTGGCTTGAATTTAAACAACCTTTTGGGAGGAAACCATTTTAAAGCTTGCCATTACGGCTGCACGATATTGAAAAATACTGACATTGCGATTTTTTCCCCCCTGCGATATATATTGCGTTTTTTTAACTATATTTAACCGGATGAAGGTATTGTCCTCCTGTGCCTCGCTAATTTTTTACCGTGTTTTGATGGTCTGCATCTAGCGGGCGGGGCCTGCTGTGAGCTGATCAAGAATGATTGTGATTGGTGGTTTGCTGTGCATGCAGAGCCTGCATGTCACTCACTCAAGTATCCCTGACATGAGAGCCGCGAAAATTTTCCTTTTGTAGCAAGCAGCAAAATAATTGTAACATGACGTATTTGAGTTAATTCACCTACTTAAGCACTGAGCCTGTTTTTCAGGTCTCAGGCTCGAAAATGACATTCCCAGAACAAATGACCATATCTTCCCTTCTAAAAGGATTAAATTAATAATCTTTTCTCTCAAAGTAATGATAAACCTGTGAGTTGGATGTAGAAAAGTCAGAATCAATATAGATGTTTTTTATTTGAAAGAAAATTCAGATTGAGCATAGTAAAAAACTGTAAATTATAGTGTCTGTCAAAAAATTATTTTTTACTTATAGTGAAAACTACCTTTGAATGATGGGTTAGTAGACTAAAAGCTGTAGACTAAAAGGAATCCAAAGTACAACATATAATAAGTACCCTGTATCAAGATTGATGCAAAACAAGTGACATGTGACCTTTTTAAGAGAGATTTAGCACCAAAGAAAAACTTCTGGGGTCATTTGGGTGGATTTTCCATATCTCTGGCCCCCCTTGGTCGATTTTGACGAATGACATCTCTTTATAACCGCTGGAGCCAATGGAATCGAGGGGAAGTTCTACACACACCAACACATGAACAAATAAGGAGTGAGAGTGACGCGTAGCCAAAACCGGAAGCTGCATACACTCTCTACCATTAGCAGCTAACTTTTGTGCTCCGATTTTTACATAAAAATGGAATTATGGATTATAAACAATTGCTTCAAAGCCACAGATACATTATTAACCTATGGATCAACCGATTCAGCCGCGTTTTTTCTCGTTTTAATGCCATTGAACACGTCTTTTCATCAGATTGACAGCTACGGTGAGACGATCTCCCGTAAAAGCTCCGTAAAGGTACGTGTTGTGATGTCTGTGTTTGCTTCCCCTGTCGCGAGATCGGATCGCTTAGTGATGATACTATACTTAAATAATCTGTGGAGTCTCAGCTTTAATCGGATATATTGTGCAGTTTCGATAAGTAATAAGGGTATCTTTATTTTGAATTCTGTGCTAAAGTGCGTTAGCATTTAAAAAAAAAAAGAATAAAACCGCACGTCCCTGCGGTGTGAATATCGCGCATGCGCATATCGCGGTTATTGCCATGACACGATATATCGTTCAGCCCTACTTGCCATGCTGTAATACTCCCCAAAACCTGTAGACAGACTTTTGTAGCGTCTCACTACAGGAACACAGGGAGGCTTAGTTTGTCCTTTATCCGGGAGTTTATTGCACAGATCACAGGTTACTGTTGGCCATAACCACACCAAAACAATCTACTAGTCGTACTCTCACACTTCGTCACGTCTCCCGCTAGCTTTTTCCTAGCTTCCCCCGTCCCTCTCCCCAGGAACCTCCCTCTTCCAGCCCCAACCAACCAGACAACACTCTCCCACCCAAACCCACAGCTACAGGTCACAAGAACCGTCCATAAAAACAGTGGCACGTTCACTGACACTCTGTAAAATGCAAACAAACTCTGAACAACAAACACATCAAACATCAACATTATAACCAGTCCGTTACACTTTCCCCCCTCCTCAAAGTCCCTCGTCCTCGAGGGAATAAACAAAGTCTCTCAGGTGGTTAGGTGGTCTGCGATTTCTCTGCGGCCGTGCCTGGTCTGCGTCAGGGGGAGACAGGCCCACCGTGGGGCCCAGAGTAGGGCAAGGGAAAAAAAGTCCAGGTTGTGGGGAACCAGGCAAGGTCCCCGGGTCGTGAGAGGGGGGTTGGGAAGAAGAAAGAACAGTGTCCATAGCCCCCTGTGTCTCACCACCTGATCCTAGTGGTGTCGCTGTACCCCGACAGGGTGCCAACCTGTCCCGGTGAAGAGCAACTATTCTCCCTATCCGCTGCAGTTGGACCCTGTAGACGACCTCACTCAGTCTCTCCAGAACCCTGCAGGGCCCTTCCCAGTTGCTGTCCAGCTTTGGGCATCTGCCCTTCTTCCTCTGTGGGTTATACACCCAGACCAACTCGCTTGCACTGAAATGCCGTCCTCTAGCATGCACGTCGTAGTTCCTCTTCTGCCTCGCCCCTGCACTCTGTAGCTGGCGCCTGGCAAAGGCGTGAGCAGACTGCAACCGCATATTTGAACCCTGGGGGGTCCACAGGAGCGTCGGGGGGCAAGCCCATCATCATCTCACCCGGCGTGCGCATCACATGAGGAGGGCAGGGGAGCAGGAAGTGAAATATTGGGTCACAGACCAGTACGCCATCAGAACGAGGGGGATATGGGCGTCCCAGTCTCTTTGGTGTTTTGCCGTCACTATGGCAAGTTGTTGAGCCAGTGTGCGGTTGAACCTTTCCATGAGGCCATCGCTCTGTGGGTGAAGGGGTGTGGTGCGGGTCTTATGGGATCCCAGTTTTTCGCACATAGCCTTAAACACTCGGGACTCAAAGTTCCAGCCCTGGTCTGTGTGTATGACTTCAGGCGCCCCGAACCTGCTAAACATTCCCTCCACCAAAGCGTCCACAATAGTCTCTGCCTCTTGATCTGGTAGGCTGTATGCCTCAGGCCACTTAGTGAAGTAGTCCATGGCTGTGAGGATGTAGCGGTTCCCTTTTTCTGTGCGGGGAAACGGCCCAAGAACGTCGATCCCGATCCTCTCCATTGTGCACCCTACCGGAAACTGCTGGAGCTGGGCATGAGATCTGTCGGTAGGGCCCTTACGTGCAGTGCAGTTGTCGCAGCGGTGACAGTAATCTTCCACATCTCATCTGTGTTGGCCCCAGTAGAATCTCTGTCACAGGTGGCGGAGAGTCTTAGAGACCCCAAAGTGACCAGATCCTGGAGTTCCATGCACTGTCTCTCCTGCAGCCGGTTCCTTCCACCCCCTCTGCAGCACTCCATCACACAGGCGCAGGGCTTCAAACATTGACCATAGCCCTTTAGTGGCACGAGAAAACTCAGAGACCTGTTCCCACCGGGGTTTGTGTTGTGCAGCCACCCAAGCGGTTACCGGCCTGATGTTGACATCCCCCTCCTGATTCTTCCTCCATTCGGCAGCATCTACAGCTAAAAGTCCATGGTCAGTTGATGCCCCGACTGGTCCCACCGCTGCACATATTACCTCAGCCTGTAGACATTCCCTCTCCTGTGTCTCTCTCTTCACGCAGTAGCGGCAGTCATCACTGTAGCAGGGGCGGTGGGAGAGTGCATCAGCATTGCCGTGCTGCACACCACGTCTGTGAATTATGGTGAAGTCATATGCTTGTAACTCTTCAATCCAGCGTGCCAGCTGGCCTTCTGGTTCTTTGAAGGACATGAGCCACTGTAAGGCAGAGTGATCAGTCCGGACTGTGAAGTGGAGGCCCCCTAGGTAGTACTTGAAGTGCCGGATGGCGCTGACCACAGCAAGCAGTTCCCGCCTGGTGACACAGTAGCGGCGTTCAGCTTTGTTAAATGTTCTGCTATAGTAGGCCACTACTCTCTCTCCTTCTGGTGTCACCTGGGCCAGCACGACTCCTGCTCCACTGTTGCTGGCATCGGTGTCGAGGATGAAGGGAAGGGTGGTGTCAGGGGGGAAGAGGATCGGTGCCTCCACTAGGGCTTCCTGTAGTAAAGAAAATGCTGCCTGACACTCCACTGTCCATGAAAACACCTCTCCTTTCTGTAACAGGCGGAACAGCGGCACAGCTATGCAGGAGAACCCTTTCACAAACCTCCTGTAGTAGGAGGACAGGCCCAGGAAGCTCTTCAGGTCCTGCACAGAGCTGGGGGTGGGCCAGTCCTTCACAGCCTGTACCTTCTCTCCCATGGTGCCGACACCGCCCTCCGTTAGCCTGTGACCGAGAAAAGTCACCTCACGCTTCACGAAACAGCACTTCTGGGGGTGCAATTTCAGTCCTGCTCCAGCCACTCTCACCAGCACACGTTTGAGGGACCCGAGAGCTGATTCGAAGGATTTACCATGGACGAGGATGTCGTCCAGGTAAACAACACACTCATGGCGGGGGATGTCTGCCAGCACCTGGTCCATAAGCCTCTCAAACGTGGCAGGGGCATTACAGAGGCCGAATGGGAGAACTTTAAACTGCCATAAACCCCCGTTGGTGATGAAGGCTGTTTTCTGTCTGGCCTCAGGGGCAAGGGGGACTTGCCAATATCCGCTGCGCAGGTCCAGGGAGGAGAACCAGGAAGACCCTGCCACTGTATCGAGTGCCTCATCGATGCGAGGAATAGGTCCTTCTTGGTCACTTTATTGAGCGGTCTGAAGTCTACGCAGAACCAAAAGTCCCCCTTCTTTTTCTTGGGAACCATGACTACTGGAGCGGCCCAGGGGCTGTTGGAGGGTTCGATGAGTCCACCCCGTTGCATCTCCCCCAGTGCTTTATCTGCTGCAGCTTGTCTGGCCAGAGTGAGGCGTCGTGGTCTCATTCTAATGGGCTGTGCATCTCCAGTGTCGATGTTGTGTTCGATGAGATCTGTCCGGCCAACATCGGCCTCAGACAGTGAAAAACAGTCTTTGAATTCCAGCAAGAGCTGCAGCAGCAGGTTCTGCTCATTGGGAGTTAGTCCATCAGAGTTTCTCTGCCAGATGTCTGTCACTGCCGAAACTCTCTCATCTGCGACAGGTTCTGCAGCAATGACTGGGTGAAGGCAAGGGTCCAGGGTCGGCAGGGTGGGGGTTTGTGCAGGTGCCGTCATCTGGGGGTCGCAACAAGCAACGGCGTCGGTCACTGTCTCGGTTGTCTGTGTTATAATGGTGTGGGTCACACGACAGCCTGTCTGGGGTGGCCGCCTACACATCTGAACGACCTGTCCATCTGGAAAAGTGAGTGTACCCCTCTTTGTATCAATGACACAGTCTAATGTCCCAAGAACATCCAGTCCCAGGATGCAATCTTCCAGGTTCGCAACCCACACTGGGCAGCGAACAGACTTCTTTCCCACCCCCATTGTCACAATTGTCTCTCCCACCATCGGAGATCGTTCCCCGGTAACTGTCTGTAATTTCACTATGGTGGGGCAAATAGTTGTTTTATTTCTCACCATTTCAGGCTTCACCAGGGTTGCTGAAGAACCTGTGTCGACCAGCGCAAAACAGTCTGTTCCCGCAATAGTCACTGGGGCATACCAGCAGTCCTCGACCCAGGTTCGGCCCAGATGATTCGCTCAGGCTGGCCGCCAGCCTCTTCTGTTGCTTGTAACACTTCCGCTTGGTTAATGCGCTGCAACGTTTCCTCATTTGAAGATGGACGGGACACCTCAGGGGTCCGCATTGTCCCGGTTATGCAGACCCGGCCCCGTTTCCAGCTGTGCTGCGAGGGCAATCTCGAACCAGATGGCCAGGCTGTCCACACCCCCAGCAGATCCTCTGACGGGGTCTCGGAGACTGCTCCTCTCTCAGCGTGGTGGCACGCACAAGCTGTGTCAATTTTTCCACCCAGGCCGGCTCTGCTGTATTCAGCTCAATACCACATGCAGCGCTCACCTTTGGTGTGTGGTCATCCGCACTCCATGAAGCAGTACATAGCATCTCTCTCTCTGTGGCTAGCTCCAAAGCCTCCTGTAGAGACTTGGGGTGGGCGAGCAAAGTCTGTGTACGCAGGTCGGCTGGTAGTAGGCCCTGGAGGAAGTAGTCCCGGGCTAACTCACTCTGGATAACAGGAGGCATGTGAGCATATGTGCAGTGAACCAGCCCCTCAATGTCATTGGCGAGCTCCCTCAGCGGCTCCCCAGGCCGACGCTTGCGGCGACACAGTTCAGAGCGGAGCAGGCTAGCTGTAGAGCATAGTCCAAAGCGCCTCTTTAAAGCTCCCACCAATGCATCATAGTCACTCCTATCATCAGGGTTAAGTAGCAGCAGGCTGGTTAAAGCATCCCCAGTAAGGCACATTGCAAGCTGGAGGGCCTTTTCTTCAGCAGACCACCTGCCAGCCTTGGCTAGCAATTGAAATTGTGCCTGGAATGCTTCCCAGTTAGCTTTGCCATCATACCTAGGGGTTTTCATAGATGAGGGGAGGGCTTCTCTGTGCTGCTCAGTGTGTTGACTCGTGCCTGCCCTCTTTGTCTCTGTTTTCCCGCGTATGGCGTCTCTATCGGGGGAGTAGCCGGAGCGGTCGAAGCCAGCCTCAGCGGCCATTCTCATGTTCATTTCTCTCACCCGCTCTCTGTGGATGTCCGTTCCCCGACCCTCAGCAGTGCCGAAGTGTTGCCGCTCGTCAGCTTCCTCCTCCCGTTTAATTTTAGAGTAGTCCCACAGCGACATGTTCTCACCGAGATGGAAACTGCAGGCTGTATGGCAGCAATAACTGTAGCACGCCGCTAGTTAGCTGCCGTTAATCTGAGTTGAACTTTTCCTTCTGACACCAAATGTAGCGTCTCGCTACAGGAACACAGGGAGGCTTAGTTTGTCCTTTATCCGGGAGTTTATTGCACAGATCACAGGTTACTGTTGGCCATAACCACACCAAAACAATCTACTAACCCTGTCGTACTCTCACGGTACGTCCACACAGCAGCTTTAGACGAATCTTCCACCGCTTCCAACGCTTCTCTGCCCATTGACTTTGAATGGGGATGACGTCACTTTGCCTCGCTTTTCCCCGAACTGCATTGTGGGGGAGCGAAGCGAAGATTTCCAGGATTTCCAGGATTCAAAAGTTGAGCAATGTTCAACTTTTGAAGCTGAGCTGGAAGCGCCAGCCAATCAAATCACGTTTATGCAAATCTGACAGTAGAAGCGCTAGCCAATCAAACCGCGTGTAAGCAGGGAGAACCAGACCGCAGTTCATTTCCTCATATTCCAAACGGCAAATTACGGTAGCAAATCACCCGGTTCTTTACGACCAGAACTATTAACGGGATACAAACCGGAGGAACCAGGCATGGAGGGAGGTGGCAGAGACAGTGGGGGAAACTGGTAGGTTTTCGCCTGTTTGGGGAGTTTATATATATTTATATATTGCTCGCATAAAATCCCCGGGGTTTTTTGCTTTGTATGTCGGGGGCGGGAGATTCATGTGATTGGTTGTTGCTCGCGTTGCTCGCAAAAAATCCCCAAGCTTTCAGACACGCCCAGCTCCAAGATTTTCAAGATTTTTGAAAAGCTGCTGTGTGGACGTACCGTCACACTCCGTCACGTCTCCCGCTAGCTTTTTCCTAGCTTCCTCCGTCCCTCTCCCCAGGAACCTCCCTCTTCCAGCCCCAACCAACCAGACAACACTCTCCCACCCAAACCCACAGCAACAGGTCACAAGAACCGTCCATCAAAACAGTGGCACGTTCACTGACACTCAGTAAAATGCAAACAAACTCTGAACAACAAACACATCAAACATCAACATTATAACCAGTCCGTTACACTTTGATGTGTGACATTTGTGAAGTTCCCATACAATCATTCACTAATGCTTTATAGATCAGTCATAAGGAGTTAATAACTTTCTTTCCAGGTTATAGAAAACCTTCCCACAGCATAATTTTACAATGCGTATAAAATCTATTTAGGCAAGGCAAGGCAAAGCAAGCATTTCCACTGTATTGCACTTTTCAACACAAGGCAATTCTAATACAAGTAAAAGGAAGGGGATATGCTGGAAGAATACACATTTGCAACCCAAAAGTTGTTCTTAGTGATGGCTTTTAACTTGCCATTTAGGCATTACTATTTGTCTAACCATTAATAAAGCTGTTAATTGTATTATATAAACCCTTTTATATAACCTTAATACAGCCTTAAAGGTGGGGTAGGTAAGTTTGAGAAACCGGCTCGAGATACACTTTTTGTTATATTGGAATGCTCTTAACATCCGGATAGCAATGAATATCTTAAGGGCTTTGACAACAAATCCATAAAAAAATTTCATCTGTGGAAGCTGTAGTACTGTAAAAAGCACGACCAATCATTTTAGCCGGCCCGGCTAAAATAACTGGATAGCCTACCTGCCTGTCAGCCTTCCATCTGTGCACAAACTTATCTCGTGCCCTCATTGGTCATGTGCGCGTTCGTGTGTGTTGGAGGAGGGGCTCTGTAAGGAAGTGGCAGATTTGTCACGGCTGTGTATTTTCAAATTCTAGCACACTCGAGCTGGTTTCTCCGAAATGACCTACCCCACCTTTAAACTCATGTCATTGTATGTATTAAACACCTTCCTTTACACTAAAACCTTTTAAGTCTGTAGTGTTTCCTGCTAGTTCATTTTTCAACATGATTGAAATGTTATTATTCTATATTCACCGTACTAATGTAGCCTACTATAAATGCCTTGACAAGAAGGCAATTCTGACTTTGTCGAACATGAAGTGAGACAGTGTGAGTCAGTGTGTCGGGCCTGTTAATAAGGCAGTAATCTGCACTACATTCCCCCTGCCCACCACATTATTCACACATATATGGGGCTAATGCCTGCACACTCACAAATATGTGTACTTGCAGATGCCAAAGTGTGTGCCATGTGCAGACAGATGTAAACTTCTTTTGATTCCTAAACTTTACAAATGTACTTCTTAACATATGTCATGCTTTCTCAAAAAGTGAAATGTCATCTTATGAAGGTGACAAACAATTCCACATTGCTTCTCTGTAGCCAGCAAGAATTTCTCATTTTGTATGTGAATACAAAAATCTATGAAACGATTTGTCACAAGGGTATTTCTATGTAGAAACGATTCCTAGTTATTACGCTAATGCAATCACACACAATAGATATGACATGTAATTTTTCTGGAAAGATCTGCCCATGAACACATAACCAACTGAAGCACAAGTAAGGGCTTTTTGACATAAAGATTCACATCTCCGAAAACAAATCCTATTATCAACTTTAATCCAGAGCCTGAGACTCTTTCATATTGTAAGGAACTCATTTCCATACAGTGGAGGGGAGAAAAAAGCTGAAAATGGTGTGTGTTGTATTCAAATGTTGGAACTTAGGAAGTAGGAAGTAGGGTTTACAATCAAAAACCTTTGTTTCACATGGAAATAAAAGCTATATGAATACAACACATGAATCAATACAGTATATAATGACTTATAGGTTACCCTGTTTTAAAATGTTTGTCCTTTCATACACAGTTAAACAAAGTGAACAGACCAAGTATATAATATCAATCAGTATGACACCGTGGTGACATCAATGAGCCGTAGTGGAGCAAAGGTATTTCCTCCAACAACCCTGATTAAAGGCCCTCAAATATAAAAGTTATTAGTATTAAAATGAGCATTTTATTAAAAGTCTACCTTTGACTAACGCCTCGACTGCACAGCTCATTAGTTTTACCCCCCGTGGTTCAAAACGGATTGTAAAAGAAAGCAAACAGTGACAGGGCTCCATGGAGGCCTCAATATGGCTCTGGACCAGAGTCACGGTAAAAAAGTTAGCCAAAAAGAGCAAAACACACACACACACACACACACACACACACACACACACACACACATACACACACACAGGCATGAGACAACAAAGTAGAATGACGGATGATATGAGAGTGAAAATGAATGAAATGATCTTACCGTCGGTCATAGAGATGAAGGATGGTTACGAGCTCTTTTCAACATCCCCCCACCACACACACACACACACAAATAATCAACTGACTGGTTGACTGACACGTTTGGAAAGAGATACAGAGGAAACAGAGAGTGTGTATGTGTGTGTGTTCGCATGTGAGTGTGTATAGCACTCTGTCACTGAGTGCCACTGCCCCCTTTCTTTCTCTCCCCTCTGCTGCAAATCCCTGGTTGCAACAATCCCCTCCTCTCTCTCTCTCTCTCTCTGTCTCTCTCTCTGTCTCTCTCTCCCCCTCTCGCTCTCTTTTATCCCCACATCCATCTCTCATGGTTCACAGGCATGTTCACAGCTCTCTGACAATGTCTCTCTCTCTTTTTGTATTTATCTCTCGCTGTGTCTGTCTGTCGCTCTTTATTTTAGTTTTCCATTATCATACAATTGTTAAATGTCGTCCCTTCCTGTTTACTTGTATCTTTTCTCTGTTTAACACACACACACCCACACACACACACACACACACACACACACACACACACACACACACACCACACACACACACACACACACACACACACACACACACACACACACACACACACACACACACACACACACACACACACACACACACACACACACACACACACACACACACACACACACACACACACACACACACACACACACACACACACACACACACACACACACACACACACACACACACCACACACACTCACACACACACACACACACACACACACACACACACACACACACACACACACACACACACACACACACACACCACACACACACACACACACACACACACACACACACACACACACACACACACACACACAGTCTTTAAACACTCTTCTCCACTAAGATGCGTCGAGGGGAGAGCTCAGATTCAGTTTTTCATCTCGTCTGTAAAGCCGTTGTGTCCTTGGGCAAGACACTTCACCTGAACTTGCTCCTGTGGGTATTGTCCACAGTACATGACCATTGCATGTATGTGTAATGTGTATTTGTGAAGCGCTTTGAGCATCTGGAAAAGCGCTATAATAAATATAAGGAATTATTATTATTATTAAATGAAAGTTTATTCATTTATCTCAGAGTTGTGTCAAGTAGACTTGACACAAGATGGGCTGTAGACTCTGTACTGCCTCACAGTGGACGCTCACAAATACTGAACTGAGCCGATACAGTATGTCCACAGATATGGGATACCAGAATAAAACCACCAACATGAAACTGTAGGCTGTAACAGGGATACAAATGTATGTCCATATTTAAGAAGTCTATTGAAACTACCTTTAATTTTATGCACATATACATTTATTGTAATGTACATGATGCATGAAGTATGTCAAATATGATGCATTACTTTACTATTAAGCCAGTCAGTAAAGTATCTAAATGTGGCTATGTTTTGATAGACTTCAACATTAGGGATACACTCTAATAATACAAATATATAACAATTTTAGCTGATTGTACTTCAGTGCTTTTCCTTAATTTATATTTTAAATGCAGGATTTCTACTTAAGACTACCCTTATAAAGGATTCATAAAGGGTTTATAATTAGTTTATGAATTAGGTTTTACACACTTTATTAATCATTAAGGACCATTTATAAACCAGTTCTAACATAGATCAACACAGGCTCACTATTTGGCAAGATGACTAAGCCTTATATTGGCTACTTAGCGAGAACCAACTCGGTGAACAACAGATACCAAGGATGCTGGCTGATGAAGAAGACGAAGTAAGCTAAGTAGCCAATATAAGGCTTAGAAGTACAGATAGATGTGGGCTGACTATTTGGCAAGCAACCGGTCACAGTTGCCCTGTTTATTTCATGTCTTATAAAAGCTTATTAATGATTTATAAAGTGTTCACAACCTAATTAATAAATGAATTACAAACTATTTGTAAACCCTTTATAAGTCTTATTGTAAAGTGGTACCAAAGATTGTAATACTAACTGCCTTTTTGGTGGTTAGGAGAACGCTTTTTGTAAGTGCAAGACCGCCATGTTAACTCACCAGGGTCTCCCAATTGCTAATGCGTGAGTATTTAAAAAAATGTGAATCTTATTATTTCTTAAATTTAAAAAAAATGATATAATGAGTATTGTATACTCCGGGCCCGGGTTTGTTTCTTCTTAGTGCATTTTAATTGAATGGAGAACACATTGTATTAGAAACATGCACCCAAAACACAATACACTAAATTATAGACATCTCAAAACTGGTTGTTGACACTCGCCTCCTTTGATGGCTTCAATTTCATAATAATACAGGACCACCTTCATTATTTCAGTGATTTCAAATTAATCCCTGACACCATTGCTCTTCATCAAATAAACCAGTCAACATATGGGGACCGTCGGCCTGCTGACCTTCAGAAATAACTAACATGTCCTAAAATGGAAACACATAATTGCTGTGGGTTCCCCTTTTTTGTTTGAATCTTTATGGGATGTAGTCTTGGTATCATCCACTCAGATACATCTGCAAATGGATCAGTAAAAAGAATTGTCCAACATTATGAGTAAACCAAACAGTGCTGCTACTGCTGCTGTGATTTCAATATTTCCCCAGTGGGGTTTATTTCTGTTCTTACAAATCAAAGTAGCGCCACATGTGCCTCCACACTGCCCTGCCGCTTGCAGTTTGAGTAAAAATCAGTGAATTAACTTGTCTGTGCACAGCAGAGAGAAATGCACAATACATTTGTCTCAATGTTCCCTTAAAGCTAAATGTGTTCATTCAAACGCTCTGTGTCTTTATTTGGTCTCTTTAAGGAATCAGTGAGTTTATATTGCATTTACAAATCTGATTTGAAGTGTAAACAAAACCTTAAGGGCAACCACACTCATGGAAACAGCTCAAGATGCACAAACAGGATTTGACTATTTTCCTCTGCCGTTAAACAAAAAACAATCTGATGAGCAGAGAAGATATTGAGAGATGAGGAAAATATAAGTATTTGGAGCAAAACAAGTCCTTAAAATAGGTTCTACTCTCTTTATTCGGTTTCTCTTCCCCTCTTTCTCTGTTTTAACCTCTTTATCTGTCCATCATTTGTGTTTCCGGGGAAAGCTTAGCAGCTAAACCAACAGGGCCTCCCATGAGGGTGAGGGACAAAGAGAGGGAGAGACAGAGGAACTTACCTCATACTTCATGCCTAACACACCACCAGCCCTCCTCCATCTGCAGCCACACACACTTTGGTCCCACAGCCACTTACATGCATCTCAGTGTTCCTCACATTCAGGTGGGATCAGGTTTTACAGCCTGATAAATGTTCACTGCTCTTCTGCAGCCTTATTTCCAGTCCTGTATTTAAGTAATCAGCCCTTTAGTATCCCACACTGTGATTATCTTAATGGGGAGAGGTAGTGAGTACTAGTAGATGTGTAGGTTGTATACTGATTGCATTTATATAGTTATTTTCTATACTGTGTGGTGGATTACAATTGTGATATTATGCATTGTGCCTGGCAAAGAAAAACAGTAATTATCAAAGATTTTTAAATAATATGCTGCAAGCACCATAAACTAGATCAGTGGTTCTCAACTGGTCAGGCCTCGGGACCCACTTTTTCCTTAGTCAATAGATCGCGACCCAACATTTTGAACCACTCAAATCTATTCAACAAAAAATTGTACAGTACGCTTCAGCATACAATATTAATTAAAGTGAGCTTTTTAGAAATACTAACATATAAACGCATTCTGGTACACTCTGAGAAGAAAATAAATAAATCTATTACTACCCGACATATTAATAATATGTTATGCCATTGTTTGTTTTTCACTTTGTTCTGACAGCTTGCTGCTCCTCACAGAGAGAAGAGCAAAGAGGAGATAGTCTGCGTGAATTACTTTACATTTTGGGTAAGGGTAGATAGACCGGGGGTCATATTTAATTATGTGTTCATTTCTATCTGAAGTTGTACCCATGGATGTGTAAAGAGTAGTTCTACATCAAAGTTATTTTCCGTGGGGACTTCCGGCAACAATCTTGATGTAGAACTACTCTTTATACCGAAGACAGAAGACTCAAAAAAATCAGCAAAGACGTTTTATTGAGAAGATGATCACGACGTGACAGAAGTTTTCAAAACCGTTTATGGACTCTGGTAATTCCAGTCCAACGCCTACTGCATGCACAGCGTTGGAAAATCGGGCCTTCAAAATCGTTGAGAACCACTGAACTAGATTACATTCAATGTTGTTGTATTGGGATGGAAGCAGAAACATCTAAGACAAGATATCTCAAAACCAAAACAAATAGAAACCTACGTGTTGCTAATGGTAATATGGCTGGGTGATTTGGGTGAAGTGACCCTTCAAACTCGAGCATCTTATTGCCCAAATCCCTCAATGGAAAGCTAACCCCTCACCTTGTAAACACAATTCCATTTTATCCAGTTTTTTTCCTCTGAGAAGCTCTTAGGGCAACATGGAGTCATGAAATCAGGGAAAGTCAGGACGAGACTGAACCACAAGCAGAGGTAAGATTGGAACGCTTTTTATGAAGGACAAAAAGCACACAAAAAGAAAAAGCGAATGAAAGAGAAGACAGAGTTGAGGACAAGACTGCAGTGTGAGGACAGATGGTGTGCGGTGGAGATTCAGCCTTATCCCACATGTCTTAATCCCAAATAACTCTGATACAAGCAGCAGGTTTACACGTCTCACCCCAACCAGAGTCCCTCCCTTTTTTAATGCATTGTTTTAACAATTATGGAAATATTGTTATTGTTGGTATATATACTGTATTTTTAAATGTTTTCTAAATGTTCTGTTTTTAATGTTTCCATGAAAACTCCCAACAAAATGTCTTCATCCACATTCAGCCTTGTGGGATTCCTTTTTGCAACACAAGTTAAATGGATGCCACGTTACCCAAAATGTCAAACTATTAAGTCTTCTGATGTGTTACATTAATATCTCTGTCCACTGTGACTTGAAACATTTCTGTAATATCAGCTGGATGCCCCACAGCTCTATGATTTTGATATCATTTAAAAATAATACACATAGCACGCTGTGAAGTTTTAATTACGATCAAACACTGTTACAGTCTCTTCGACTCTGCAGTAAAATGCCTCAGGGTGCATCGCTCCCTGTTGCTCATCTGACAGCCTTGCTCCCCTTTCTCCTGTTTTTATTACTCAGACATATAATCCACCATCTCAACTGTTAAGATTTAAAATGCCCATTTTATTCTGACTTTGTAGCTACAAGATTATTGATAATTTAATTTAATTCTACCCGTTTCTGTGTTGTTTGTGTTTGTGTTTACCCATTCTGCCAACACGTGGTATTTCATTGTGATGGACTTATCAGGCTAATCATAGGATTAGAGCGGATTCTCCCCCTTAAACTGGTGTCAGATGAACATATACCTTCATAAACCATCTCTAATGTTAGTACCTCTATTACCTAACTACCTCCAGCCTATTACCTAGTCTATCCCCACCTCAGATCAATACACACACTCGGTGAATTAATACATATCATTAAGGAAGAATGTTCTTATATTCATGCACGTGCTGCTTCTCTGTATGTCGTCATGGTTATACATTTCATCACACTGATACAATTTCACTCACAGTATGTTTGGCATGGATCCATGAATGAATAAACATTTTGTATTTGCCTTCATCAAAGGGCAAAATGTTGTTCATAGGGCATCATCAACTGCAACCATTTTTATTCATAAAATTCATTTACAACAATAGTATTGTTGCTCCAGGGCTGTAAATACAGACAGGCAGTTTTAATTGTCTCACTTCACATCAACACTGACGCATACAACCAAACATGAAGAATTAGACGACTTTAATCTTTAAAAAAAACACATATAAAATTAGGTAAACAAGAGTGTGGCAGCAGACAGAGAGGTTAAAGGGGATGAGGAGGAGGAAGAGAGGGATGAAGGGATTAAGGTGGTCGATATTTTGGCTACTCTCCCAGACTGAGAGTTGACACTAAATCTGTTAATTCATTCCCCTCTTCCTCCTCTCTCTCTGATTCGTCTCTTCACTAGTATCCTCTTGCATTTTTTATATATTTTACAGTTACTGTAACAAACACCTCATATCCAACATGAATAATCACAGAGCGTTCTTGGAAAGTTTTAACAAGTCTACTGCAGAGAAAGCAGGGAACTGTTACACATATCCATACATTTAGAGTAATGATGATCTTTAGTTAGTGAGAGGAGGCGTTAACTCGAGGCTCCTCCGCAGAGCACCTGCAGTTATGTTCAGTGCAGCTGCAACATTGTTATGCACACAGAGGACCAACGGCATCATCATCAAGTTACCATTGTGTTTCAATTATATGTATATATTGTATAATTTTGTATTTATTATTATTATTATTATTTCGAAGACATTTGTTGTTCTTCTTATAAACACAATGAAGGGAAGTTAAGTGTAGTTGCTTGGAGATTATGCTTTAACTTTTCTTATTGATGATGGTAATACTTACTGAAGCTTTTTTCAAACAGTCCTATCCTCACCCACACAGTCAATATTTGCACAGACTTTGGTGATCTCCTGACTTTTCTTCCACCGCCACCATGAGGTGAATATTTGCTGAAATGATTATCTCAGAATCTTGGATGGAATATCATCAATATGGGTAAACCTGCAAAATACGAGGGAGGCTGTGGCTAAGTGGTTAGTGTGCTGGACTTAGAATGAGAGGGTAGCAAGTTCGAGTCCCACGGCAGTCAGCATGTCGTTGTGTCCCTGGGCAAGACACTTTACCTCAAATTGCTCCTGTGGGGATTGTCCACAGTATTGAATGTGGACAATTGAAAGTCGCTTTGGATAAAAGCGTTTAACATGTAATAATAACAATGAACGAGTCAGCTTTACTGTATTATTTCTTCCTAATTTAAAACCTCGGACTTTGAAACCAAATGTTATAATGGTGCAATGGTACATAGAATGAATGCAGACACAAACAAAGAACAACAATAATAATAATAATAATACATGACACTTAAATAGCGCTTTTCTAGAAACTCAAAGGCAGAGAGTAACACAAAAACCTTGTGCAGTTTATGTCAGCATTGTAAAAAATAGTGCACATGTTAAACAAACCCGAAATTGCCTCAGCAAGCTGACCTTAACATTCAGTTCACATAATCCATACTTCATACACACTTCATGTAACATCCCTGAATGTGTTATAATAAGCTGTATTTGGTCTTCCTCTTCACCTATGTCCTAACCCTGAGATAAAACACTGTTTTCTAGCAAAAAATCCAATCTGAATAGTAACTGAAATAATCATAGGCTACAACTAAAATCCATCATCAAATATCCAATTATGAAAATGCGGGGGGCTACACTTCCCCCTGACTGTAATTACATGATATAATGAGATAATCCTGATGAGCTGTGGGCAGCCGCTGTGCAGGTCGTGGGCTCATGTTGATGAGCGGACTCACACCTGTGGCTTTGCCTGACGCTGTTTCCGTCCAACAAACAGACTGCGGGCCATAAGGTGACTCCAGAGCAGCGGCCCCTGTCACCCATTAGGGAGACTGTCTCCATGACGACCTGGCTGAACAGCTTGCTCATGACCTTTTGTAGACATGGTTGTAATTACATTAAATTACACTGCATCTCATAATGTCTGCTTTCATGAGTCATTACCCATGAGGCTGCTTTGTTAAGAATATCATCCAGAGAGCCTGCTGTGAGGATCCACACGAAAACACACTTTCACAGCGGGTTCACGCTCCGACAGCATGGAGATGTTAAATACCTTTATTCAGGGTAAAATGTGTCTAACAGACACGATTAGTAATCTTACCAGGAGTAACACTTTTATTTTTCCTACAGTTATTGATCCTGGTCTCACAAGTAATTAAAGGCCTTTTCTTATGACTCACAGTGTTGTGTCTCGTCAAATGTGTTAGTTAGGTTTATGTAGGCCTATTATGTCTGTCATTTCATGTTTTTTCACATCTGGTCATGTCTCGTTTGCCATTTCCTGTTTTATTTTGTACTTACCTCTTGTCTTTCATTTCAGGCCCTGTTTCTTCCTCTCCTTGTGTGTTTTCCCGCCATCATCAGCGTCTGCCCCGCCCCTGATTGTTTCCACCTGTTCCCACTCACCTCAAGTTTAAATACTCCTGTCTCTCCCCTGTCCTGTGTCAGTTCGTCTTGTTTGTTTCCCCGAATGGTCGTGCCATGCCTCAGCTCGGAAAGGATCGCTTTCACTATGTCAGGTTGTGTTTTGTTGTTAATTTTGTAGACGTAAGTTTTTCTTAAGTTCTCTTTTTGTCATGCTTAGTTTTTTCCTCCTTGTGAGCGCTTTTTGTGTATGACACACATTGGATCCTGCCGGAAGGAAGAGGAGAGGGTTTGGATCTCAGGATGTTTTGTGTGAGCACACTCATGCACATTTCTGCAGACTGCCTGCATCTTTTCATCGTCACGCATCTTTCTGCTCTACCCACACATGTTCTCTCTCCGGTTCCTCTCTTCCCTCGGCCTTTATGTGATCATGTTGCTTGGTAACTGCAGAAGAATGATGAGAAGAGTAGGATGTGTTCGGGTGCTTCCTCTGTGATGTGATGCGTCTTCACATCAGCTGCAAATAATAAGATGTATTGTGGCCCAAATATTGGCTGAGGGACTTACTGTGAGTTATTTCTGTTATAATCTCATCTCCTTTTGGATAAGCGTTGTTCAGGAGAGGAAAATTCAGTTTTTGCTAAAAATAATAATGATCTTTCCTCTTTAAGAACATTTGTTGGAATGCTATTGAGCAAGGCATCTAATCGTTAAGATCAGAGCAGCACATGGTACTCTGACCTCAACGACTGTTGCAAGATAATGTGAAGCTTAATTATGCAAAATAAGAACCTATATCAAATATAACCTATACAGAAAGAAACTGAAATATAAATATATTTTCTTTATGTTTGTCTCTGTTCATAGTTTGGTTCAAACATTTGAACTCTCACTACAAAATCTAAGTACTTAAAATATCAAAGCTCCAGTTTCTGCAGCTGCTTTCTTGACAATTCATCAATAACAGTAGGAACATTCATTTTGGGGAATATCACTAGAAGACTCACCCCTGTGAATTCAAGATTACATTTCAGGCAGAGTGGGAGTAAAAGTTCAAACCAACGCTGGGGTTATACTTCACTGCACCGTTGTGAAGTTGCACAGACTGCCAACACTACCTTGTTAACTCATCATAAATCTAAATTTGAGATATTAAAATTGCTTGAGGAGAGACTTCCTCACAGCTGACAGTACGCTAAGAGTGGATGTGGGACAAGATATTAAATCATTGATTGTGGATTAATTAACAAGCACATGGAGGATGAATGGTTAAACAGATCAATTAAACGTCACACATACAGTAGCTTCCTCATCCAAGCAGCAAGTAAATCTAAGGGGAAGAAAATGCTAAATCTAAATGTGCAAGATTCGATGGAGACAGCAATTAGTCTCAGTCTTCTGGAAAAAAATCTGCTAAGCATTTCCACAGAGGCTGATTGCTCGTCAACAAAACAATGACTTGATACAAAAACAGCCTCTTTATCGTTTACATAAACTGCAAAGATTTTCTCACTCTTGCAGTAACTCATATCTGACTCATTACAGCGTCTTTATAAAAAAGGTCACGGCACGGTTGCTAATGACAACCTGTGAGACTGCTGCTCTTCTGAAACCGTGTGTGTGTGTGTGTGTGTGTGCACTTCTCTGTGTTGCTCTGCCTCATTCGTAGGGATCAGTCGCCCCCTGCTGTTTCTTACATTCTTTGACTACTGACTATATGAGGTTGCCAACCAGAGAGGTGCATTTCTCTTTGTTAATTGTTTTCATAATAATTTAAGACATAAATGCAAGATATCCTGACAAAGGCTTTGACATACTGTCAACACATTGACACTGGCCCGTTGACAGTTAACATTAAGGCATTAGATTCATTTTCTTGACAATGTCGAAAAATGAATACATCTTTACAACAGGAACTGCTTTCTTATGAACGGCTGATATACACCATGTTTGGCTGGGAAAATTATTATGGGATGGGAAAAAATTGTTTACATTCAGACTAAGTATTAATTTAGCTATTTTTATATGTTTACGTGTGTGTGTGTTCTTGTGTGTACATGTATGTATGTATGTATGTATGTATAGTACAGAATGTATGTCTGTATGTGTCCTCTTCACAAATACATAGGTCCATCACTGTATTGTTGGAAATTATACACAATGAATAAATCAATGAAGTTCTCTCACACAAGTACCTTTGTGTTCACATGGACAACACCTTTATAGCTGGAAGGCATGTTGAAAGCTTTTGCTACAACACATATTATACTTTTCACAGACTCGGGGTGTTCTGTAGAATCAGAGGATCAGGGGTTTTACTCTACCAGAATGTATAAGAGAGAGGAGTCAGGTATAGCATGTGATATAGCTCTCGGTTAATTTAAATTCTAAGCCTGCAGCCTGGTACAAGGAAGAAACACTAGTCCCTCCAGTTAGTATACCAGCAATCTGTTCTCATGTAAAATATTGTTCGATCCATCCCATATACTTTCAGCTTTTACCCTTTGGCAGACGATAAAGAGAACCACAATGCAAACCACCGTTTTAGAATCTCCAATGTGCCTCATCTAACATTTAAATAATGTAGCTTCAAGCAGCATTGGTTTCAATATATTCATGGTGTGATCTGAGTGATTTTGCAATAGATTGATGATATGATGAGGGCTCATGCAATATGAATCTGGTTCTTATCACTGATTGTGTTATTTGTGTAATATTTGTAACATGTGGTTCAGTCAGACAACTCCCATTTAAAATGTTTAGCTGCATATAGTGTGAGTTTGGCATCAAGGCTTAGGCCTCATCATTCCCCACAAATATACATCGAAAATTAGGGAGTGATGATTAAGTAACTATCCCTGGAGCTTACAGGTGGATGCTGGGCTGGTGCTGGGGCAGACAATCAACAGCTTTGCAGAAACTGGGCCGCAGGAGTATTAGCAGGGAAGAGGGTGAGATGGCAAACTGTGCAGCTTAAATAGCGTGCCGGAAATAGGAGAATGTGTTTGGTTGGATGTATGAGAGGGTATGGCATGTCACATGTTTATCGATGCTCGAGTTGAATGATTGAACGAGCTTGCAGTCTTTGCTCCATTAATGAGGTGCTTTAATGTACTGCCACTACTGGCAGTGATGTGATTAAACAATATGTGACTTCTGATGTGTGCGGATTTTAAGTTTCAGGCAAATTAACCAAGAAAAATAACTTTTTTCGTATAGTGAAATAACTTTCGGACAGGTGTATTTATGTATTAGCTTCCAGCTCCTATTTTTCTGTAATATGAGAGCGATCTCATGAATCCTCTAATTGTAATATTTTATGAAAAAACACATTCATCCTGGTTGATACAATAACTGCTACAGCAAGACTGATATTTGTTTTTCCGTACATTTTTTATTCATACAATGAGGGTGCTCATACATAATATTTGTTTTCTCTATAAAATATATTAACTTTCAGTTCCTGAAAGCCAAACTAGATATAAATCATCAAGTTTCATCTGATAAGAAGTAACTCATTTTCAAGTGTCAACCAAGGCAATTCACTGTGTCAGCAGTCAAAAATGCATTGCAGATTTAAGAAATCTGATTCTAACAAAGACATTTTTTCATTTTCTGTTTGGTAAAGCCGCTATGCTCCAACACTCGGCCAACGGTCCACCAACACAAAAGACAAGGATCATTTGGGTTATCCTAAAGTAGCAAACACTGTTCAAATACTGAAGCCACAAAAAATAGTTTTAATGTGAGAGGAAAACCAAGACGCAGTCCGACTGAGGCTGATGCTTTATGATGTCTGTCACACATCTTCTCCCTGGCCCTCCCCCTCTTCGTGTCGTTTCTTTGTTTCCTCGTTGGATTAAATGCTCCATAGTTGTCATGACAACGCTTTGGCCAGACAGCGGGTGAATTTTCCCGGGAATCACAAGAGCTCGCTGTGACTAGAGGCTGAGTCGAAGCCGTCTGTGAAATCAAACCAAGAAAATGATCATTGGCAGGGAGTCTTATCAAAAAATATCACTGAAATTGATCTATGCACGTATATTATATATATATATATATATATCGAAAGAGCCAGTAACTTTGACGATTTGTTATAAATTGTAACAAATTTGTTAACATTACCGGCTCTTTCAATCTTATTTTTTATAACGCTACCTTATTTTTTAACCGTGGTGTACTTGTCTGTTTATATTCTTAATAATATGCAAGTCTAATCTTTATTTTTGTTTGTTTTATCAGTACATTGCTGCTTTGACGTTGTAAATTACCCACTGTGGGACCAATAAAGGCTTTCTGATTTTGATTATTCTATTATATTTTATATTTAATTTTGTCTGTTGAAATACATTTAATAATCATAATCCACAATAGTAACACATACCGTGGTGTTTGACAATCACACTCTTTGTCATGTAACACACACACACACACACACACACACACACACACACACACACACACACACACACACACACACACACACACACACACACACACACACACACACACACACACACACACACACACACACACACACACACACACACACACACAAAATAGAAACAGAGAGACGTGTACCAGACATGTCCAGTGACTTATTTCTGTTTTGGGGTAGTCTAGGTTTTTTCACAGGGGGTTTGCGATTTGGGGGCTTCTCAACGCTATTAGGGCTTTCCCTGTCAGTGCCTGAGTTCAGTGAGGACAAAAAAACACACAAATGAACAGTTAGATACAGACGCTTTACACACAGATAAACATAAACTCTCAACTTAAATATAATACAGTGGAGAAGCCTGTTTGATAACTAAGAAAAGTATTAAGTGTGATTGAGAAAAGCCAAACTGTACCTGCGTCACAAGACATGGCCTTTCTGTTTCTCTGTGGTTTCACCGGTGCCTGAGGTCTTAATCCTTCTTCACCTGAACAACATGTATGAAATAAAAAAATATCGAAATCCTCTTAACAGCACTTCTAAACTCGTAATACCTTCTTTATGTTGTTCGTACAAATGAGAAGGCACCAGAGAAGTTCTACTTTTATGGTGTGTTATTAGCCAGACAATTTCTTGGCTGGGAGCAAATATATTGGTGAATGCAAGAAGTCACTGTGCCTGTCCAAGAAGTAACCCGATGCACAATCACTGTTACGGCCCAACTTGCCATTTCCTCATACTAATCTGAACACAACTAGACTTCTTAGTTACACCTGTTAAAATGGTATGGATTTTCAGTGGCGTTACCTTGACTTGCAGCTCGGTCTGGTAACCCGTGCAGAGGCTTGTTGGTAGGAGGTGGGATAGGAGGGGGAGGTAGGTTCCTCTCATTGGCTGATTCTTTTGGAAATGTTACATACGGGGGCATCTTTGGCTGTTCAGGATCAGAACACAAACCATGAACAAATCAAATGAATGAAGACAAAAAGCCCTGTATACATTTGCTATACATTTACAGTAACTACTGATGGACATATTTGTTCTTTTACACTAATCAAACCATGCATGGATATAAATTACACACCTTTTCTGGGATTGGAGGAGGGTGACCCTCCGAGTCTCTTCTTTTTTCTCTCTCGTTCTTTTCCGTCTTTCCATGCTCCTCTACCTCGCCTTCCTCCTCTGTACATACAATTCAAGAAGAAATCTTTATAATCTACACTGTGAAATGTTTACACACAACGAATGCAACTGAAAACTCTTCTAAAAAGCTCCAACCTCCTTTCTAACCTTCAGCACAAAAACATGTCTGACAGTGACTTACCTGGTAGAGTGTCTGCACTCTCGAGGCGGTGTCTGGTTCTCAGTTTGGACAATAAAGGTTTGCTGCTTTGTGGCGGGGGATCGGGTTTAGATAAACAGGAAGCAGCTCGAGCCCCTCCTCCTCCTCCTCCTCCTCCGCTGCTCCTCCATCCCTCTGTGAACCCTCCACCAGCGTCGGGACACATTTGTCTGTCTCTGTCCAGCGTGTCCTGCTGATGCCAGTCTGGAGCTGCTGCCTCTGCGCTTTTCAGAGGATCCTTATCCTGTGTTGGCGAAGGCGTCCTGTCCGACGGGTACGGAGGCAGCGGCCTTTGAGCCAAAATAAGCATCTGCACTTGTCGCTCTGTATTTTTGCTTCCTTGTCTGCTCTCTGTCCCCTGGTTGTCCACTTGTAAGTCTGTGGGCCTGTTCTCTGACCACAATCTGTCTATCTGTCTGCCGCCCATCCACTGCCTCTCTATCTTTCTGTCAATCTGCCGCTGGGTGTGTCTGTCAACAGTCCACTGTCTGTCCAAGTGTCTGCTCTCGGTCCAGTACCTGTCTGGTTGTCGTTCTATTGTCCTCGGCTCTCCAGGTGTTCTGTCTTGCAGCCTGCTATCAAACCGCTGTCTTTCTGCGTGTTTCTCTGCTGGTTGGTCGCCTTGCCTGGCCTCTATCCACGGCTTGTCTGGGTGCAGAGTGTCTCCTGCTCTTTGTTTGTTGTCCATCCAGTACCTGTCTGACTCTGACGGATGTTCAAACACAGCGTCCACTTCAGATTTCTGTCAAAACATGAAGAGGCATGAAAACATATTATACGAGACAAAGACAGAGACATTTATTTGGCAGGTTACACTTTCTGTACCTCTCTGGGAGAAAAGAAGCGGTGTTTGCTTCCTCCCATGCCCGGGTGAGGGATGCCCGGCACAGGTGGCGGACTTAAAACTAGAGCATTTTCCCCCTGGTGATCATTAGTTTTCCCATCAGCCCCTTCACCAGGAGAACCAGCTCTTGCAGAGGACCTCGGAGGCTGAAGGAGTGTGTATACATTCTCTGTGGCTGTCCTAAAAGTTGGAAAGACATTAAAGATGTTAGCCTGCATTGAAATTAAATTGCTGCTTCTTTTTCCAGATTCAAAAAATAAAACGTCAAACTCAAATGTAACAAGTTGTGAGAGCAGAATAATTAGTAAATTGTCATTTTTCTTACAGATACCAGCTATGTTGCCATCCTAATCTGTATTTGACATGCAGCGTGTTCATCTCTAATCACTTTGCTGACGGTCGGATCATGAATCTGAGCCACCGGCTGTCATCTACATCTGTGTTCACACGGTGGTTTCAGCATGCCTGCACTCCGACAGCTATCAGCCATCTCAACAAAGATTTGAGGGAGATTTAGAGTGATATTTGCTGGAGTATTTATGGAGTTAAGTGCTGCTGACTGCTCTAATAAGAAAATATAAGAGACCAAGTGAAGCTGGGCAGTAGAATATGGAAGGATTGTGTGAATGTATTGTAATCTAGTGAATAGGCATTGTGTTTCCGGGCCCTATTTATATTACAGTATATAGTTATATCTATTTTATAGAGTGATATATAGAGTGTGTGGGTTGTGTTTGTCCATACACGAACCCTGTGTGTGCTGTGGCCACAAAGTGACATCCGTCTGAATAAACCTCTGCTTCAGACTCCGGTTCCTGATTGGACAAAGTTTGGTTGCGGTTCTTGCGAAAACCGAAGATAGCCAGCATATTTCTCCTCTTCTTCCTCCTCAGCGAGTGCGCTTTGTGCAGAGAGGACAGCTGACTGAAAGAGGTGAGAGAGGTTCAATGTCACACAGGCTGTCTCGGTAATCTCTGAAAGGATGTAACTGAAGTCATACAACGATCCTCGCCGGCTCTTCGTCTGCTTTTCTTCTGGTACATCTGCAATTTGAGTGTTGCTAGGCTACATGTCTTTATGATTCATCTAAAGTGCACTTGTTTATGTCATAAATGATATCATATTACAGTAAAAGCACTGATTTAACCTGACGATCTGCAGTGAGGAAGGAAACAATATTAGTCTGATCAATTATCCACCAAAATAAAGTGCTCCATCGTTCGCTAATGGGACACTTTGGTTCTGCATGTTTTGGCACTTATATTTTTCCTTTCATTTGCATGATTACTGTAGGACAAAATGTACATTTACAAAGCAGGCCGATCACAAATGTAACAACTTGACTAGCTGTCAGTGACAAACAACCAAAATCATCTTTAAAGATAGGTAAAAAAACACCTCTGCTTCCTGAGTCTGAGAGCCCTTTGAACAACCTGCAGACACAAGACGACCAATCATGTCTTGTTAGCCAAATGCTCCAAACAGCCAGCTCCAGCTTCTTTAATCATCAAAGAGTGCCTACATTTATGTTATGATTGAGCAAAGACGATGGACAGCAGATTCAATTGCCTCTGAATGTACGAACAGCCCTGACGATGTGCTGAACTGAAGCTGAACCTCACCATGGGGGAACTTCAAAAACAGACAACACACAGGTCAGAGAAACACAACCTTCCTGAGATATGAGACACAACAAACTAACCATAAGCCAATTGAAATAAAGCCTCAGAAAACAAGCGGTCGGTAACAGTTTGATTGTGGGTGTTTTTACAAGCATCATGCTATTTGAAATGTTATTGCATTAAGATTTCATAAGGAGACTGCAGAGTTAATTACGTTGAATTACTTTTTATTTACTTAAAGGAATATGTGATTAATTCAATTCTAAATCTAGCCTGATATGATGGTTTGTATTAATTTAGATCCAGTTTATGTTGATCGGTACGGCACTAAAGGCATCAGCCAAGGTTATATCATTGTTACCTTTCCTTTGAAGCTACACCTTACACAGCCACTAGCTTTTACTGTGATCGTGTCATTTATTCTGCTCATATTATCTCCTTTTTGTGATACACTCTTATTAAATAATGTTTTATATTGATGGTTTAAAAATCCTGTTATTGTCTAATATTGCTGTTAACTATCTTTGGTAAAGATACTTAAGGTACACTACTTACTATTCCCAAAGCACAATTTATAATAATTTCTTGTCACCGATACAGTGATTTCAACCACAGGTGTCCATTTAATTCAATACGCTGTGAAAGTAGTATTTCTTCCGAAGCTATATTACTGGAGCATCAAACCAAGAAGAAAAGTCGTAGTATTTACTGTAATAGATTTGTGTCAGGAGATAACTCTCTTATAACAGAAGATTTGTTAAGCAGTTATTGCTGACCATCACCACGCAGCGATAACTTAAATGTGACAAAATTCTCACTTTGATGGATTCCCTGCAGTATCCTAAGAAAGTATTAAGACATTGTAAATTGATTTAAAAAATATGATGTAAGAACTCAATCTAAAAACTTTTTTTGTTTTGTTACTCACACACATGTACATTCAGGGGAGAGTCTTTAGGAAAGGATAATAGTAAATAAACTCTCACCTGTCAGGGAGAACTCTTTTGGTATAGAAATCTGGGAGCCCGTCATCAAGGGGGCTTATTCCTCCATTTTCACTGGAATACTGTGCACACACAAACATAAACACAAACTCTTTTTAGTGAGGTTAATTTACTTGCACTGGGCTTCATTGTGAATGATCTGAATTGCAATAAAACAAATGGATTATACTGGCGTCAGTGAGATGACATAATGCAATTGCAGCCATCCACTTTGTATGGATTACTTCAGACAAAGACAGGAGTCTCTGCCAGCAGGCATGAACATTAGAAAAGGGCGGAATTATGCATACACGAATAGATAGATAGATAGATGGATGGATAGATAGATAGATAGATAGATAGATAGAAAGATAGATAGATAGATAGATAGATGGATGGATAGATAGATGGATAGATAGATGGATAGATAGATGGCATACATTACTTGTGTGTAGATAAGCTAAGACTAAGTAGTGTATGCTGGAATCATAAATGCGAAATTCCACATTTCTTTAGATATCAAAAGGTGCAGAGATCAAACCCTCCTTACAGTATCAGCAGGGATGTGTCCTCCTTTGTGCCTCCGCGGAGGCCTCGGCCTAACCCGTGTCACATGGTGGAGTGGCAGACCCTGTGTAGGCAGCTCCGACAGGCCCTCCCAGGATGCCGAGCGGGATAGCGGGGAGGAGTATGACGGCACCGAGGGGGGTGGAGAGGAGCTGGAGTCGTCACAGAGACCTGATAACAGGTGAAGACATTAAAGAAGATGTGAGGGCAAGACACTGAGCAGGCAGACGAGACAAGAGGTGGGAATTGTTTCGGCTTCAAGACAATTTAAAACAATCTGCTACTGCTCTGAGATTTACTGACTCAGTCTTGTCTCGGGCCAGATTAAAAGAGACATTAAAAGACTACTCGGAACAAGTTACCGGAAAGGAGGAAAAGAGTCAACAGAGAAAACACTTATGGAGTCCTGAAAGAGACAGAATGGGGTCAGAGCTGGACGGGAAAGAGGATTTACAGCAGTACTCACTCAGCCTGGTGGAGACGGGTCGAATTCGTCTTGTTCTCGAGCTGCGCTTCTTAATGGCTATTGTATCCTGGGATCGAAAAAACGAAAGAAAGAAACAGAGAAGCTGAGGGGCAAGGCATACAACCATTAAGTGAGTAAACATGTCAAGTAGCACAAATAATACAAGCCCTCCTTCAGGCCATCAGTGCTTTTGTCAGTGAAGTTAAGCTACATCAAGTCAATTTTTTAAAAACAAAGCATCAAGCGGAGCTGAAATTCAACATGAAAAAACAGTCAATATAAAATAACAAACACATACCGGGGACATACAAAGGTTGGTGAATAAATAACTGTGCATATCTTTGGGTTTCAAGGACAGAACATATTTTGAGTGGAAGGAAACTGAATCTACATGTAAGAAGAGAAATGTTTGTCTATAAAGGCTTAACTCAGTATGAGAAATTGAAAAAATAGGTTATCTGCAAATATAAACCATGGCAGATAGCTGTTTGAGTTTAGCTTCGCTAGTGGCAATCCCTAGGAGTCAGTTAGTCCACCACTTTGGTCCAATATCTCACAACTTTTGCATGGATTGCTGTGAATTGTTTTCCAGATGTTCAAGGTGCAGAGGGAATGAGTCCTATTTACTTTGATAGTCCCCACACTTTTCTTGTAGCGCCACAATTCGGTTCACATTTGTGCTTTTTATGGACATTTCTCCACAATAGTAATATCAATTGTCATTTCATTTGTTGGACTTACAACTCTCCCTTGGGTGATCCTCTTATATAATGAAGCAACATCATCAGGTCAGAATTTAAACTCCAACTGGTTCTACTCTACAAGTTGAACTAGTATTGTTAACTTGGTAAACATTATATGTGTTATAGTCATAAGAGGATACAAGCCAATAGGTAATACATTGTAAAATAGCACTTTCACCAACAGGGCTAAGAGCAGGTCATTCAAGACCACTACAAAGGCTGATTCAGTGCTCTTCCACTCCCTGAATCCCTGATTAAAAAATATTATTAACAAACCAAGGTTAATATAATAGGCTGCAGGTGGGAGACACTAGAGCTTTCCCAAATAATAAATGAGGAGATTGGACACAAATCATTTTAAACTTTGAGTTAGGGGAATTCCCGGGAGGTTTTAGAGTAGACATCAAGGAATAGAAGTAGAAGGTAATGACTGAACCTATTACTATGAAGAAAGCCTTGGGTTTATGGCAGATAGTTGAGATATCGTCAGAGAAACAGTTTACTGACATCTTGTGAATATTGAGCTGCTTGACGATAAAGATAAGGTAATTGTGAAGGATTAAAAGGCTTTCAGTCAAACCACTTCTGTCTAAACTTCCAAAGGCCAGAACACGATTGAAGTGACAATACATCATCAATCCAAGTATTGTTGAAACGTCTCGAGTGGAGGTGTTGGGGCTTTTCAAATGTTGACCTTTGGTTCATCTGTCAAGAAAGTCAGTGTAATATTTCAAATGCCAGAACCCAGAGGAAAATCCATCAATACAGCCACCCATAACTGAAGCTGTGCTTTTTGGTTAGAAGTGCTGCCCAATTATATTTCTTTGGTAACCAAGCGGAGGAAAGTGGCTAGTTTAAAGAAATACACTACATTATACAGTTTTGTACATTTAACGTTTTTAAACTGTAAGTGTAAATATGCACAATGACATTGAATTGTATCTCGTTGCACTGTCCTCACTACTACCTTATTTGGGTCTATGTTTTACTGCTGTGAGAGTTGCCAAAGAAATGTCGTTGTACTTTGTATGATGACAATAAAGATATATTCTATTAAATTCTATTTAGTCGACATATTCATTGATGCATATACTGTAGGACTAAAAACAACACATTTCTAAGTCCTAACACTATCATTTAAAAAAAACTTCCACCAACAACTAGACTGTTCATGCCAGACAGAAATGGGAGATTGAAGCAGGAGATAACTGATTAAGATTGTAACAATATACAAAAAATATACAAAATGTGACTAAAATGTGTTAAAATCTCAATAATGTGAAGTCTTGGAATGCCACTGTACCACAGATACTATAAGACAAATGAAAAGATGGTTATATGTTTATATATTGACTCTCACTATGCTGGTGCTGAACTCCTCATCTGTTATGTCCAGAGAGTCTCTGTTTCTGTTGAACCTCCAGCTAGTCCCGTCCTCACAGGTCCCGTCCCAGCGTTTAAAATGAGACATCTGCCGATTCTGAGAAAGAAAATACTCTTCAGTCCCTCTCTCCATGCATCCAACATATTGCGATAAGTATTTCACTCTTGTCTCATTGATGTTAACAACTGGAGTAAAACATAATTTTTTACAGAAATTAGCAGAAAACAAAAAATCTATTTGTAAGTTCAAAAGCACAAAGATTGCAGTCAGTGTTTGCTAGACTGTCAAAGCAAATCAAAACACAGATGTAGGAGCTATTTTAGGCTATGAATATAATTTAATTAGTCAAGGTCGCAACAACATCATTTTTCATCTTTGGAAATTGACAAAAATAGACCATTGTTTTTCTCTCACTATTGCTATTACTTATTGTCTATTTTTAATCTAATCTTGTACTCTGGAGCACTTTGGGCTGCATCTTTGCATGAAAAGTATCACAGAAACAGAGATTTGGTTATTATTTACCAGGGTCTTATGGGTGGCGTAGAGCTCCTGCAGGATCTGGTCAACGATGGAATTTGTAAGATAAGAAACCACAGACAGCTTCACTTCTCTGCAAAATATTGTGTTAGGGGAGAGAGATGGACGGAAAGAGGTTTGGAGAAGTGAGAAGAAATCAATAACATATCAAATTCAAACCTTTATTGCGGCGCTCCCTTTTTGCTCTTACTCTAAGGCTCGGTGGATGTCCTGCGCCGCTCTCTCCATCAGAGCTGTCCGGATGGCAGAGCGAGGGATGGACACACGCTCGGAGACGGATGATAGTGGAGGACTTAGCCTCTCTGCCGCAGAAGAAGATATAGGGCAGAGCTCACGACAAAGGGACACCATGGAGTCCACGATCACCTGCAATGGATGCCAGCGATTTTTTTTTTTAGTCAATTCATTGAACATGTTAGAAACAAAACAAACAATAATAATAATTATAACGAAGAAAAGCAAAATAAAAGAAGGTTCAAGGTACAAAAAAAAATACCTCTTCTCAAATAGTTTCCGTAAAGTTCAAAAGGGGCAAGAAGAAGCTTAAAAAGTTTCTGGTCCTACCCCCTCTAGCGTACATTGTTCATGAAAATAAAAGTTTAGGTCATCGTCATCAGCATCCGTGATATTTGATTCATTGTTTTAAACAAATAATTTCTTTTTACAAAACAACCAAAAACAAATAACTTTTACAACAACAAGACATAGTAAGCATCACTTCACAGGTCCTGCTCAGAACCATTCACGATTTGGTTTCTAAATAATTGTTGTAGTTTAGATAAAGTTGCACAGTATTTCAGCTCATCATTACAGTTATTCCACAGAATGATGGATGATGCAGTGGCGTAACCAGGTTGTGATTGGCCCCGGTGCAAATATTGTTTTGGGCCCCCCCCCCCATCGCCCCAAACATAAGTGCACGCTGATGCGCTCACACATGCACGGACATACACTCTCTCTTGTCCTTTCTCTTTTGAGCGCCGCTCTTGTGCTTTGGTTTGCTGTACATTATAAATGCAAGCTATTACATTTGTTATAATGCTGCCGAACTTGCTGCTGCTAGCTACAGTACAATACAGGTTGATTAAACGGTTCGCTCGTCACGCAAGGTATCACATGACATGAAATGGAGCAAGGTCATTGGACAGACAAATTACAAATTAATTTAGGTTGCTTGGTTACTGTGAAGACTGCGTGAACTGGTCAATGCCATTGGGGCCTCAAAAAATTAAAATAAAATTAATATATATATATTTTGTTTTTTTGCATGGGCCCCTGGCCGGCTCTGGGTAGTGCATTATCTTATGTTTTGGTTCATATTTGTTTCTGCTCTGGGCCGGCTGCACCGTCGATAGTTACGCCACTGTTGTGATGCAATGAAGTTTGGAATTTGGGTGGTTTTTTGAGATGCAGTTTCCTCTCAACATGTGTATATTTTCTCTCCGTGTGAAAAGTCCCAGGACATTATGATCAGTAACTCATATAACGAGAGAGATCATGGTGTTGAAAGAAGCTGTTAGATCCATGCCCGGCGCCGTGGGAGGCCAGGCCCTCCCATTTGACATTCCTGCCCTCCCCCAATATACACGGTTTTTATTATTTATAACATTTAAAAAAAAAAATGTTTTTATTTTTTTAATTATAAATAAACTGTGAACTGTTATGCTACGATGTATCTGATGTCAGATAGTAACTAAAACAAAAAATCGCAGGCTACGTCAAATAAATTCATGTGTCTGTTGTGATTTGTCCACATTTAGACCAATCACAGCGTCACACTCTGACGCCTTCTGGATTTGTTTGTTTATTGTGCATTCTGTAGACTCCCATTTCTGTTTGAATTACAAAATGGACATCAGAAATGGGCTGAAAAGGTCTAAGGATTTATTAAAACGAAATAGCGATGAAAGAACTGCAGCTGGTGCTGCCTTAATGTCACAAGCTTGACCTCGGCAAACCCTGGGGCTGAGTTAGCAAGCCCAATCCATGACTCATCAAGGCGGCCGCCACCAACGCTGTCCTCCGAGGCACAGCTCCTTGTGCCCCTACCATCACCACCTGCGTTGCCACACCCTGTACCACACCCGCCAGCATCCTCCTCCTGCTCCGTGCCGGTGCCTCCACTACAGACGCTACCTTGCAGCACATCAACAGGTACTATTGGGCCAGCAACCGCTCAAAGACCAACAGCCCCAGATGATCTTGGGGTTAATAAACCCAACCAGGTGAAACTGGATCGTTATCCAGGGAGATTGTTTTCAGGAAAGAAGCGCACTTTTGCCGCTGCATGGTACAACAACAGACCATGGCTTGAATATTCGTTAAAAGCAGACGCAGCCTTTTGTTTCCCCAGTAGACAGTTTAAAGTAAATACGTCTTCATCTGATGCGGCTTTTACTGTCAAAGGTTTTTGCCACTGGGAACACGCATTACAGACTGATACAGGACTGCTAAGGCATGCCACATCAAAAGGACACATTTCATGTGAGAGTTTGTGGAGAGAGAGATATGCGAGGAAACAAATAAGGAAATTAGTACTTTGGTGCAGATCAGCTGGCACGGAGCCGTTATTACGTGTCAGCTGTCGTTGATATTATAGCTTTTTTAGCTGTCAACCAACTCCCTCTCAGAGGTGACCACGATGCACTCCACAGCATGTCCGAGTCAGGCAGTGGCCTCTTCCTATCGCTGTTTGAGTATACGCTGCAGTACAAAGATGCAGAGTTGGCCAAAATAATGTTCTAAGTTAGCTCGGCTGAGCGAAAGGATGCACCTGCAGTGCATAGGAAAATAAACCATGCCCAAGGCGGGCGAAACAGTTCATCGTCTCCGTCTCTATTTCTCTCCGAGTGCAACGATGAGGAAGCTGCCATCCTTAACCAGTGTGCCTTGCTCGTGATTTACCAGTGTTTGTGCTGCCACGCACACAATGTTTCAAAAGTAGTTTCTATGTTGCCCTTTATTTGTGTATGTATTTGCGATAAGTGTGCGTCTTTACGCAATGCTGTTGGCCTTGCTGTTTGATATATATTGTGCCGCAGGCCCGCAGCACGTGGCGGTTTTGTGTGCCCTCCCATGAAAATCATATGCCCTCCCTTCAGATTTGTTCTGGCGCCGGGTCTGGTTAGATCTACCTGCAGCTCTTTGTCTGCAGCTTTGGCGAGTTCTCCAGCCAGAGAGTCCAGTTTCTGCCGCACCGGCCCGTCCACAGACAGCACATGAGCCAGCTCACACAGTGAAGGGTACAGCTTAAAGAAGAGAAAACACATATTTCAATGTCTGTGTGACAGTCATGCATATAGTAGTACGCTCACACATTTCACATCACTCACAGCGCGGGAGTTCCTGGCCTCTTTTAACACTTGTTTAGCAGCTTGAATCTCCTCTATCTCTCCGGCACCTCGTAACACACACACCTGCTGCTGGACACGCACGCAGAGGCGCTCCATCACCTTGGAAACAGACAGACGAGGGAGTGTTGAGAGCGCAATCATAAATAAAACACTCATAAACATACGGCAGGAGGAGGGAGTGATACCTGTTCGGAAGTGCTGGTGACCAGGCCCTGGTGCAGCCGCAGCGCCTGCCTCTGAGAGAAGCGCTGAGTCTGGTTGTTCCTCACCAGAGAGCGCTGGATCTGGGAGGCAGAAAAGTGAGGAAAATAAACACTAAAGAGGACAGACGGTAAAGACGAGGCGATGATGCAACAGACAGATTGTTGAGGAAATAAAGTGCAATAAAGCAGAGAAAGGGATGCAGGGAAGAGGCTGCTGTCTCATTTTGGTTTTCAAATGTCTTTGCCCTATTTCCCCAAAACCTCTCGAGGCTGAGATGTTTGTAGAATCCATCTTACGAACCCTCTTAAAACCTTTTTTTGTAGAAATGAACACAGTTCTCCAAGCAACTTCTTCCCACTTGAAGCTAACACCAGATTCTTTAAACTTCAAGTTTCTTTGCTGTTCTTTTGTTTTGGTTATCTACTTTTATTCTGATTACTCTACCGTTTATTGTAGCGTTTGAGGTTTCAAAGTGGGAACTGGCAAAAAGGAAAATATAATAATGAAACACTTATTACATTTACAGTCTAACAACTACAGAAATTACTGCTTCACTCATGGAGAAAGATGTAGGAAACTGGAGTTGTTCTCTTTGTATACGTTTGCGGCAGTATTACAAATAATCACAAACTGTAGATGAATTATTAACCTCCTATAGGAAAAATGTCACTTTCCTGAGGTTTCAGTTTCCATATATTTTTTTCTAAAAACAATGTTGTTTCAGTTCAAATGTGTACTTTTTCCAGCACAGTCTGCCTCCAAGCAAAACTGAATTGATCGAAGTTAACTTTCTTAAATGTACTTTAATATGAATCTTTAAGTGCAGCCAGCTATAAGCTCTGACCAATTATTGCCAATCAAGCTTCCTTTTTATAGTAAGCTGTTGTAATTATACAATTTTTTATTATATTATTTCCAAGACTTACATTTTACTCTCTGCTGCTTGTCTCCACTTTACAGAAAGTTTCAGCTCATAGTTTAGCTGTGCCGCTGCAGTTTTACTGTTTGGGCTCCCTCTCTCTGCTCTCAGTATTGTTTTTCAGCCGCAGCAGGCAGCTATTTAACGAATAAACACTCTATAAACCTAGTCTAGTCTACAATACCTCCTCAGACACATTTAGCAGAGTGCTGAATAAAACAGCAGAGCTTTTAGCAGCTAAAGAGCCAGTTATTTCCCACAGGAGTTGATAGCGACCAAAAACAGAGCCAAAAGAGATTCAATATGGGACACAATGTAATTTGATACGTTGTTATTTAAAAAATAAACGGTTGTAACTGCTTTAGGAAAACTTAAGATAGGTTGATGTAAAAGAAAAAAAACCTCTAAACGACCCTGTACGCCCAAAAATCATCTTGAACATCATGAGGCTGATGATCTGAGATGCTTTAGGGAAACAGGGCCTCTATACATTTCAGACACTTACAATGTTACATGTGGAAGTGTATTGATTTCTACTACAGCAGGTGGATTACTCAAGATGGGATATCCGGCAGATTTTACATGTTGTTGTTTGAAAAAATGAATCTATTCGGATACAGTTTCTTGGTCTGAAACCTCAAAGGGTGCTGGTATCTTGTCCAAAGCCATTGAAGAAAGAATGGTTCAAAAGCAAATGATTAAAAAAACGTATATAAGCTTAATCAAATCTCCCCGTTTTAGTTTATTCCGTTTCATTTAAGTTTCATTTCTGACAAGAACTGTTATAGTGGCTTGTCTCCGATTGCCAACCTTGGTCAGTGCCTGCTCTGTCCTCTCGGGCGCACTGCGGTACGCCTGGCTGATGTCACTTAGGGGTAGAGGCATGTACTGCAGGATGAAGTTACTTAGAGAGGAAGCAGGAAGAGGAAGGGACAGATGAAGGGTAAAGTTATTGAAAGAGACAGTAAATGACCACAGAGAAAAAATAAAGTAGGTTACAGATTCAAGGTTAGTTAAGGTTAATATCCCCAATGGACAGAGCTCATCTTAAAATATCCCTCCTATGCCATGCGACGAGTGAGTAATACTTTCATATTTGCAACCATATCATCCTTAGCCTAAAGGTAAGCCTGTACCATTTAGGATAGCAAAGCGAAAAGCAACAATTTTCTCCGTTGACAATGCAAATTTAAACATTCATCCACCCACCAATGTTTCAAAAGCTCTTAAAAAGAAGGAACATATATCACTGTTTCTAAATATGTTGATGTTTTAATGCTCTTACTGTTCAAGTGCTCTGGCAACATCTAGAAATCCTGCTGCGGAGGTGTTGTTGCGATCCCATGTCACACTCCTGCAGGGCAAAGTGGTGAGTTGCATGAATACAAATATTAATGCAAAGTTAATGTAACAAATAAATACACATTCTCTACATGTATTTCCCTTCACCTGAGCGAGGTGTTGATCTGCAGGGCTTTGCTCAGCATCTTGGCTCCGATGTCGTCCATGTTGTTCCCGCTCAGGTCTACTTTTTTCAGGCAGGTGTTGCTGCCCAGGGCGTTAACCAGAACCGTCCCCCGAGAGCGCAGGCGCGAGTCGATAAGGGACAGAGACTGCAGGGCCTGGAGAGGAAACAAAAGGTCAGTGTGTGTGTGTATGTTGGGGGGGTTGTGTAGGAATAAATAAAGTAGAGACAAATGTAACAGTGGAAAGAGAAGTGGGGCCGTGAGGTGAAAGTGTAGTGGTGAATTTACTGCACTGTAATGTGACTGCTCGCCAACATGACTTTACATGATGTAGCCTATGTATGAATTATTTACCATGAGTGTAGTGATATAGTCCCAAGGGTTACAGAAGCATTAAAAAGTAATGATACAGTGTCACATCTACAGTACAGTGAAACATAATGGAAAAATGATGTGTCCAGGAATCAAATCTTAAGTCAATTATATCTTTAATATTGTTTGCGTTCCACAATGGATGGATCTTTTCTGTGTCTTTGCAGTCGGATGATTTATTATTAAGTAAAACTAGTGGTACATTTGCATCATCCAGTACGTTTTCACGATTTCCTTTGTTATCACTCACACATTCCTCCTCCTGTATGAGTTGCACCAGCTTCTGCAGGGCTTCATCCAGAACCCTGCACACAAACAGAGAGACCACTGGATGAGTTTGCGCGAGTCATTTCCTGCTGCCGGCGGGCTGTCTTCCCGAGGAGCGGCAGCCTCTTATGAAAACGGAAGTCAAATCACATGCACGTATAAACTGGCATATCTATCGCACGCGGCCTCGTGTTCACGGACACACACGTGCACACAAAAACCTGTTAAATGACATGCCACACTTTAACCTGATTCCCAAACATTACAGAATACTAATCACAATAACATATTTTGCCATGAAATGTATACTTTTATTCTGGAAGAATGAACGTCCCCCAACATTTAAACTTTTCATTGATCAGATAACACATTTTTTACCGCTGGAGAAAATGACATTGGAAAAATATAATCGTGGACATATTTTTCAAGCTCTGTGGTTGCCATTGTTTTCTTATTTGTAAAATATATCTGAGATATGACCAGTGATGGAATGGTGCATTCTGTGGCTATTAGTCTTGACGGCCGGAAATACTACTTGTGGTGTTGTCATTGTCTACATTGTCGCTGTATTGTATAATTATTTGTTTGTTTTACTTTAATAAACAAATACATAAATAAAAATAAACCTGCAGCAAAGTGTGACACAGAGCACCGACAGCACCTGTTTTTGATGTTGAAGTTCTTGCCCAGGTGAAGGTGTTTGAGGGAGGGGTGTCTGGAGAGGGCCGGCAGTACTGTGAGCAAGTCTGCATCGAGACCTGTCATCACACACACACACACACACACACACACACACACACACACACACACACACACACACACACACACACACACACACACACACACACACACACACACACACACACACACACACACACACACACACACACACACACACACACACACACACACACACACACACACACACACACACACACACACACACACACACACACACACACACACACACACACACACACACATATATATAAAGCACAACATGGCTTGATTCATTAACATCCCACTCAAGCCTTGCCTGCCCTAGGACAAAGAGTCAAGGTCACATAGAGGTGTGGTGAAGCGTGCCACTGTACCGTTGTCTGAGATATCCAGAGTGCCGATAGAGGAGACCCTTGGGAAGAGCTCCTGGATTACAGCAGCTCCTGCAGACCTTAGCTGGAGAGAGAGAGAAATACAATGTAGGAAGAGAAAGAAAGAGATAAAGGAGAACCAAATATGCCATTTTATTGTTTAAGTCTTTGGTGAGTTCTTCTGTTTCTCCACATTGAGGCAGATTTACAAATGCCTTTTTTATGTGTCTGCAATATTATGGCAAATCTATCTCCTTACTGCAAGCACTGTGAAGGTGTGTTGCACGGTATGCTCTGCCTTGCCTGTGATCTGCAGCAGCTCTGCTCAGTGGTAGGGAAAACATATTTTGTTGACTCAGCGCTTTTTAAACAAATAAATATAGAAATATCCTATTAAGCTAGAGCTATTTTAATCATCAAAGCTTTGGGTGAGCATTAACAGGAAGTGATAGGAAGTTGGAAATAATTGTATAGAACTGCTTAGTAGTAAAATTGGCAAGTTAAAAAATATGCAAATTAAAAAGTATGGGGCAGTAAAACCAGGCATCTCTCCTTAACTCACTAACTAAACTAGGTAAGTACAACCTAAATCAGATTCAAAATGAAAATGTCGCTCACACATTCAGCATAGGTAAATTGAAAATTCAGCTGACATTACTCCTGTGGTCTTTTTATTTGAATAAAGTAGTTCTACAGAAATGTTTGCAATGGGGGATAATCTGAATCAAAACTCTTCCCCTTGCCAGTGAGGTGAATTAATATGAGATTAAATAAGGCCCAATAACACATTTACACAAGTAAATACAAGTGACTGTAGTCATTGTAGCTGTACTTTTATCACCTATATTAAAAAAGCTTATATTCAAAACTCTGAATGCTGTATAATGAATGAAATAAATTGTACAAATTGTATCAGCTGTGAAGATCTGTGGCCTTCACTTCAGCTGTGAAAGCAGCGCCAAGCATTGTACTTGTGACTTGAATGTGTCGTCTGATGTGTGACTTCAGTGCCAATCAGAGTGTGGGAACTTTGTGTTTCAGACATAGCTTAGAGCTTTGTTTTACCTCACAATTTCATTCAGACTTTATGCTTTTCTACAGCTACAAACCTTTTCATCACATTCATAAACCTGAATGTCTCGTATATTTCTTTATACAGGATACAATGAGTGACATACCAGATTCTTTGAAATGTTTTTCACAAGGTAACAATCTTATTTACTCTTGTATGAGCCCACATGATGAACTCTTGATTTTAAATACTTCAAACAAGCTTAAACTGCAGTTAGATGAGGAGGAAATACGGCGCTATCCCTTTAACTTCAGCTTAGAGCCCCATGCAGATAGAGGTGAACTCTTACCTCACAGCCACTGATGTCGAGATGAAGGTCATTGATATGAGGATTGGAGGTTAACCCTGTTAGGAGAGCTCTGTGGAGACAGGAAGGACAGAAGTGAAAGACGGGGAACAGATAAGGAGTGGAAACTGCAGATATTCATGTCCTTGAATGTGGAAGGGTTTAGATAAAAGGAAACAGATCTGGATGGAGTTTGAGAGGTGACATGGCGAGTACCTCAGAACATCAGGGGGCAGCTTCATAGAGGCCATGCTGACATAAGTGAGGCTGAAGGCCGAGCTGAAGAACTGACTTAACAGCGGCAGCGTGTCCTTCACTTTCCTAGTGCATATAAAAAAAAAGACAGTGGAGATTAGGAGGGAATGAGGCCGCCACACAGAAGAGGTTAGGTCACATTGTTGACATGGTGGTTAAATACGAGAGCAGAGCTGAGAGTAGAGCACTGACACTGAATGGGAATCAGAGTGACTATTGCTTTGGAGTAAGAGGGCGGTGGAGCAAGTGGGGTCAAATGGTAGATAGCTTCTGCATAAATATTCATGAAACTTATCTATGCACAGCGCCAGGAGTTCTGGTTCGAAGCGTCAGCAGATGAAGAACAATGTACCCACAAAGCTCATTTCTGAATTCCCATTAAGCAAGAGATGAAGATAAAGATGAAAAAAGAAAGTGGTATTAAAGGAGAATGAAAGATAAGAGCATTTACTGTGAAATAAGGATGATATATTCCCAGATTTGGATTGGCAGCTGCCTTTATTGTTTAGGTAATCTTTAAGATATGACTAACCTGTGGGAGAAGGAATTTTTGGAAAGATTCAGAAAGGAAAGATCAGCGCAACATCCCCTCAGAAGAGCCCCAAAAAGCTGCATGAGACACAGGGTGGAAACGGTTAATCAAGGCTGAGCATAGCGCAGAGAGAGAAATGCATTTATTTTAAACGTTGCACATAAACATTGGATCGTTTCCAGACATTAAATACTTACCGAGTCCACAGAGCAATCTGTGCCTGACAGATCCAAATGGACCAGGCAGTTGGGCTGAGACAAGAACAGATACAAGTTCTGGAAATAGAAAAGAGAGGAAGTCATATTAAGCATGAAAAGTGGTGTGTAAATATAGTTTTTATTTCCACATTGGTTGTGCTTTCTGACCGAGGAATCCTCCCCCGAGAGGACCCCGGGGTTCTTGCTCAGGTCAAGGTGCAGGAGGGAGTTAGAGTATTCATCGCTGGAGCACAGAGCCTGAGAGAGAGACACTACTCCTGAGAGACGGATGAAAAGAAAAAGAGAGGGATGAGACGGGGAGGAAGTAGTACAATATTAAAAGAAGGGAAACACTCAACACATTTTATTCCTTTACATAATACATACACATCTACAGCAGCGGGTATCAATGGCTGTAATGGGAAGCAGTGCATAGTGTCTCCCTGCTTCAATGTAATATTTAAATTCTCGGCTGGGTACAAGCTAAGATGAGACGGTAACAGGAGGCTTGCTGCCTGCGGGGCAGCGCAAGACATCAAAAGTCAATATGGAGTCATAACAGGACCAACACATGAAACACAGCTCAACAGGAGGGAGAATCATCTGGGGCTTTGGGGGCTTTATACTGCTGCATTTATATCTAACCAGAGCTGTTGAGTCATCCACCGCTTCAAGAAGTCTGTTACAGGCTTAATATCCCACATGTTCCACCTGATTTTGGTGAGTTGTTGAATTTTGGCAACACGTTCTGACTTTATTGAACCATTAATAGAAATAAAATGGAGAGAGGCAGGCTCAAACCTTTGGAGGTGAGCGAAGTCTTGGAAAGGTTGAGGAGACGAAGACCCTTGCTGAGGCGACACACCTGCTGAATTAAGTTGGACACTCCTGCAGCATGCATACAAAAGAACAATTAGTTAAAGAAGACATTACAACCATACTTGATGAGTGAATTAGACGACCAAAGAGAAGTGAATGCCTTTGCACCTTGGTTATCCAGAGAGTTGTGGGCCAGGTTGACGGAGTGGATGACAGAGGAAGGGTTCTCTGAAAGAGCAGCTGACATCTTCTGTGGGAAGTCCCTGTAAAGTAAACACACACAACAATTTAAAGTGACATTGTAGAGATTTAGCATTCATCTTTCATATAGACTTCCAAAGGATAGATTTAAAAAGGAAGAGTTCCCATCTTTGCATCAGAGATATTATGTTTCATGCAGATATAGTGCAAGTTCTAAAAACCTCAGACACTTCCCATAATGCAGCTTAATAGAGATGTTCATTGGAGCCGCCTGAATGGTAAATCTTCACATCTTTCAAAACCCAAAGTTTCTAAAGTGGGCTTTGTTAAAACTAGAAAGTCTCAAACCCTCTGAGATTTGTCAGACTTCAGAGAGCTTCGTTCAAAGCCCCAGACACTTCATACAACTGTTTTCACAGACTGAGTAGTTCTCCTGTGAGTTGATAGAAGATTAAATGGATGAAAAAAATCAAGAGAGGTAACAAAAAAACGTACGATTTTAACCCAGCATTCTCCAGAGTGATCTCCTCCAGGCTGGATGATTTGCTGACCGTGTGCAGGACCTGCTCAGTGACCTCTGACCCCTGAAGGAAAAAGTAAACATTATAACTAAACATTGCACTTGTTTCAGCTCTACGCCACTTTTATCCAATCCAACTTTATTTATATAGCACATTTAAACAACAGCGTTGACCAAAGTGCTGTACATCAATAACTATATAAAAAGCAGCATAAATACATTTAGACAAAACCGATAGGACAACAAAACAATGTAATGTAAAAGCACGAGACAATAAAACCATACTTATAGCCAGAGACTGAAAAACTCTCATACACAATGTGTACATTTAAAAACATGTGTACATTTAAAAACACAACAATATAGAAAACAATATAATATAGAATATAGAAAACCGTCTTATTTGTGGTCTGCAAAAGCATGGGAGAACAAGTAGTAGTTGTAATAACTCAACAGTTCATACTTACTATCCGCAGGTCTTTGCAGTACAGCTTAGTGAACCAGGTGTTGTATGCCATCGATGCAACAATAACCGCCAAATCTCTGAAATAGATCCAAACTGAAGTGAGTGAGGCGCCATATTATACAGTTTATAGTGTCTGACCGCTCTTCGTCCCTCACCTGCTCTCCAGGTGGCTGAAGTCCAGCAGGTTGAACTCTCGGCTGTCCTGGGAGTGATAGATGGTGTCCACATCCTAGGAGCAACATTACCCATGAGCCTGTTTGCTGCAGTATATGACCCCCTCATTTAGTGCACAGTGCTGTACGTAACACTCAAAAGCACTCACAGCGACACAGGCACAGTCCCACAGCTCTTACCCACTGCACTTCCTCCTTGCAGCTGATGCCATTATAGTCGCACAGAGCGGCGTATGTCTCCGAGAAGCCTCCTGAGAGGGGCAGGCAGTTGGAAAAACAAGAGGCAGAAATATGAATCTGAGAGGATGTGAACAGCTGCTTCCTTGAACTACAACAAGAGAGAAAAGGCAGGAAAATGCACAAAGAAACATTTGTCCAAATTATCAATCTTTTATTTCTGTGACAGAGCACTTTAAAAAGAGCATCTGGGACACCATTTGTGAAATGTGTGAGCCAACTTCCTCTACAGGCTGCCAATTGTTTTGCATTTGCCCCTAATCGGTGTGTGTGTGTGTGTGTGTGTGTGTGTGTGTGTGTGTGTGTGTGTGTGTGTGTGTGAGTGTGTATGTGTGTATGTGTGGCCTAGCATTACTATACTTGTGGGGACCTAAATCTGTTTACACAGTCACATATGGGGACTCGCCTCCCTTATGGGGACAAATTGGAGGTCCCCATAAGGGGAATCATTAATTTTAGGGTGAAGACTTGGTTAGGTTTAGGATTAGGGTAAGGGTAAGGGTAAGGGTTAGGTTAAGGTTAAGGGTAAGGGTTAGGCATGTGTTGCTTATGGTTAAAGTTAGGATAAGTCTCCAGGAAATGCATGTAAGTCAATGTAATGTCCCCTGAAGTGATGTTTACATGGTATGTGTGTGTGTATGTGTATGTGTGTGTGTGTGTGTGTGTGTGTGTGTGTGTGTGTGTGTGTGTGTGTGTGTGTGTGTGTGTGTGTGTGTGTGTGTGACTGCATGTGTGTAAATTCCCAGGTTTGATGATAGTGTGTATTTTACCACACGCCCTCTGAGTCTCCACTGAAGTCTCTGAGCTGGGTGAATACTTCCTGCTGCCCTCAGAAAGGTCACTGTCTGAATGACAGATGGAAGGGCTTCAAAGATAAAAGAACAAAAGGTTTGGAATAATTTACTTCAGATTATTTCATTCATAAAGGTGAATTAAAGATACAAACTCTCTGACATGTGATCTGCTGTATTCAGATATGTTTTCTTGTGATACTTACGCAAAAATGGAGTTGTTGAATATTCGAGACAGAGCGTAATTAATATGGCTGACCACATGATTGAGGTGGTCACGTGACTCAAACCTCAGGGAGTAGCTGGTCTTGTCAGTGTCGATGATAACCTGCACAGAAAAGGGAAGAGTAAGGGACTGTATGAGATGTATTATGGTAAGGAGGGGGTTTATCTTATATTTCACTTTATAAAAGCAACACACCGCCCATCATTACGGCCCGTCCACACAGCGGCGTGCGTTGAAGCTTCCAACGCTTCTGCCCATTCACTTTGAATGGAGTGACGTCACTTTTAGCCGAAGCGGAGCGTTGCTGGCATGGCTCGCTGCAAAAGTTGAGCAATGTTCAACTTTTGACGCCTCGGCAGAAGCGTCAGCCAATCGAATCATATGCCAGTACAAGCTCTAGCCAATCAAACCGCTGCTTGTGTATCAGGGGCGGGAGATTCATGTGATTGGTTGTTGGTCGAGTGTCAGACACGCCCGCCGGCAAGCGTCAACGCACGCCGCTGTGTGGACGGGCCGTTACTTGTATATTTTGAATCCTCCCCTTGACTTACTTTATGAAAAGTACAAAACTCTCTCTTCCTAAAGTACAGTACTGAGTTTGACAAATACAAAATAATACAATCTAATACAAATTAAAACTATTTTTATTAATCGATATAGCCAATAATTAGTTTATTATAAATTGAATATAAAATAGCTATTTTGGGATTATTCAAGCAACTCTCTGTTTTAGAATAAAAATATTAAATAACAGCTCAGCTTCAAGGGGGAACTTCAAATGATCATGCAGACTATTACATTTGTATGATATGTATATAAATATGATATGTATATGGCTGTATACGATAGTGGAGTGTGATGGGGAAATCTGGCCCTAAACATTGAGATTGAATACTGATGTCCTCTGCATATGGCAGAGTGCAGCTTAATGACCTGTGGTGCACACTAAAGCCATCATTTGTGACAACAAAAGCTACAATATAAGCGTTTTCTTCCCTAATATGTCCCTAAGCAGTTAGTCTTGTTGCTGACACAATCAACAACAGAAGAGAAGCCCATTGAATCTCACTGTAGTTGCTTCGACCAGTTCTTTAAATGCCTTTTGTCATTTCTTGAAGGCCAAAGTGATGTAACCACTCTATTATACAATTGTTCACACAAACAATACGCTGTGACAGTGGAGCTGAGTGCGTACAGAGTTCAGGAATATTTTTTACCTGGTGATCAGGGTGGGAATTCAAAGCTCGAATCTCCAAGAAGTTGAATGTGGATTCCACCTGTTCGGATACAGTCGACAAATTAAAGATCTCAGCTGGCAATTTGAAAGAAAAAGCTTCATACTGCACAGCTAATGGAGACAGAGAGGGGTAAGAAGTACCTTAGCGGGAGTCTTTGGAGCCAGGAAATAAAGACGCCATGTTGTGAGGACCTAAAAAAGTGAGACTGTAAGTGTGACTGAAAGTTCACGGCAATTCTCCCAGGAGTTTCCATGGTAATGATGAGAGGGAACAAATTCAGTTTCATATTCATGTATTGATTCAGCTAAAAGCTCTCTGCATCAGAGATACTGTAGGTTGTCTAACATTAACGGATTGAGATAACGGCATGTTGCAACATTTTAATCACATTCTAATACTAGATGTAATTTAGTTAGCAGTACATTACGTCTCCTGTGCAAACATGATCTCATGCAATATATTAGATTTAAGTCATGCAGTGTGGCTTTGGCCTCAGCAGGCAATCATTTCTGCTCATTCAGCATCTCCCCAGATCTTTCATATCAGAATTTAAAGGAAAGGACCCCCTTTTGTCCGGAGTAAATTATGTTTTCCTTCACATCTCGATTCTGCTCCGGAGCCAGAAATGCCGGTCATGCTGGGTCAGGATGCCAAATTAGCACATTTTGCTACACTACCTCTGCTAATTTGCCGTCTGCGTCATAAGAGGCGAGCGTGGGATATTTTTTTTTTAGCGCAATGTAAAGTTGATGTGAATTTGGACCCGGCTGGTAATTTAATAGCAAACTGAGTTTGATTTTAATCTCAATCTGAAAGACCACATGCAGTTTTTCCATGCCTGTATCCACTTATTCCCAGCATGGAAACGTGTGTCATGCAACTGTTGGATAAATCTGATTCTGCTCCTGATGCTTGTTCATGAGCAGCAATTTATTTTTGTTGCAAGCACACCCTATAAAGAACCTTGAACCCTAAACAAGTCTGTGTCTCTCTCCATCACGGTAAACAAAGTGCAGGGATTGTTTGGCTTTTCGCTGCTCTCCACTTCTGCCCTTGGCTCTTTTTCTTCTCCTCTTCTGCTCCGTCACTCCCAATCATTAACTCCATTCTCCTCTATGGCTCTGGTAAAAACACTCCCTCAGGACAGAGCCCCCCCTCCACGTGTCTCTCCCCAATGAAGAGTGGTAATTAAATTAGAGCTCTCCCACTCCAATGTTGTGTTTTTTGGAGAGAGGAGCTTGACACAGGCCTGTCGGAACCCCACACCGACGGCCCCACATACCCACGCAGCATGTGAGGTGTCGGAAATGAAGTCACTCAAACATGTGTGAGAGATGGCGGGAGAGAGAGGAGGTTCTGCAATCACTACAAAGACTAACTGAAGGAATTGATTAAGACCAGATTGCATCACATTACGGGGAATTAGTTTAGAGAGCGTAAGAGTAAACAGGAGTAAATCATGCTGATGCAGCATGAGAGAGAGAGAGACGTATCCGAGTATCCCACATCAAAGAGAGACCACACAAACATCAGGCTTATGGCGGTGTAAAATTAAGCAAGAGGGCTGAAACAGGACAGATAGTCTAATCTTCTCTTGTTTGACGCCTCTGTAAGAAATCAAGATAAACTCATGAAACCTACAGTGACAGATCTCAACCTGAACAAAGCTTCGATGTAAAACCTTAACACGTTTAAGCTCAGCTTTCCTTCAAAAATGTAACCCTGCACGTTTGATCATGCTCCAATCTCTTTTCCGTCCTCTATGCACACCCAGCAGGAGCAAGGACTCTTTCCAGTTCAGCTTTTAAGAAGGAGCAGTAAATGAGACGTGGATTAGAAAGATGTTCCCGACAGATAGACATGTCAAAGAAGTATCTGAATATCAAAGACTGAACATGCAATAACTCTCCTCCTCATCACACGATGAATCATTAAAGCATCCATTGAGTCGAGGGACAACTGTGTTAAAACTACACTGACTTCCTGCCTGGGAATCGGAAAATATCTTGCTTATACAGATTTGCTTTATTTGCTGCACTTATAGGAGTTTTCAATCAATAAAAGCTGTGGTACTGTATATACACAGTATGTTATCTGTGTGTGCTTTCGTGCACAAGTCCACTGCATTCTGCAAATAAAAGCTTCCTCCTTTTGGGGTCCTATAAGACTTCTGGTCCATAATGTAAGAGCTGATTGCCCCAGATTTATCCAGATAGCTGGCTGAGCTTCACTCACTCAAAAAGAGACTTCACATCTCTGTCCCATATTCTCTGATGAAAGCACCCCAGAATCAAAGGCTGTGAGCTGCTTGGCCCCCCCACTGCCTCCACAGTAGACACGGAGGTATGCAAAGCCGCTCCCACAGATACTATCCAATATTCATTCTGCCAGCAACAGCAGCAGCAGCAGCAGCAGCAGCAGCAGCAGCAGCAGCAGCAGCAGCAGCAGCCATAGAAGAGAGCGGACAGTTATCATGCAGTTTGTTAATGATGTGCACAATCAGAGCCTCTACCTGTGCTGTCCTTGTTGTCAACACTGTGGCTGAGATCAATTAACACTCCAGATATCTGATAGCACATGGTGCAGGTATCAGACTGCTTTAAGGGCTATAGAATACATTATTCTACATCAGAAACCTAGTGTTAGTGTTCAACAGAGACCCATTCAAACCCCTCAGTGAACAGACGGAAAGCAGCCGCTTACCAGTATCCTGTCCTCTGTTTTTCCATTTTTGGCGTCAAGCTTGATTCCATAAATAAACTTGATCGATGATTTATCGATAATCTTCTTGATACTTTCTGTGGATGAAAAAGTAGAAAAATAAAAGTTAGAAATATATGATTTGGACTCAAATAAGAAGAGATATGTTTACTGTAGTTTATCTACCTGCTGTCTGCAGATTGATTTTCATATCTCGTCATAATTGATTTCCAAGTAAAGTGAAAACAAACTTAAAAACACTACAACATATTGTATAGTACATGGTGTAAAACAGGCAGTGTTTCAGGTATTAAGTTACTGACCATTAACTGCAATGTATCTGGTTGGAGACCGGCCAGTGATGTGGATGAATATTCCCCATCTATCTTTAGCTCATTTCTTGTCATCTTAATACAGTCAAACTTCTAATAAAAGCCATTCAATGCTCCAAAAATGGTTCAAAAGCATCCAAATGACCAATTTGGTAATTTCACATCAAATTAAATTAGTAAAAGTCAAACTGTACTCTAAATCCCCTTAACCTCGGATGTAGAGCTCTGTATTTATTTGTTTATCCAAAGGAAATGTCAATCTTATCATTTGAACAGCATTGTGGCATTTCAGATGATACAATAATCAAATTAACTCTTGTGTCTGATTTGATCCTGATGATTTTAAATACGTTACAACCCTCTTCCATGCAATACAATTCAATCTGCATGTTACTCTGAATTGACCAAAAATGACCAACATTTGGTGGGAACAAGTCTGGATTGTATGGCTGACACACAGATTGACTTAAGAAATACAACAGTTATGTTCCTCTGTATCACTCAATGAGTTCTGCCCAGTGCATTCACAGATATACTCTATATCTATCAAAACTATTCACAACATGCTTTAGTGTCATTTTCTTCCTAATGAGAGCAAATGACACATAGGAGCAACAGTGTTTATGATTCACTGAGAGCTGTTCCTGACAAACAGCATCACTGTCAGTGCTGTGACCCCTAACCTATACGGCACAAGCACTGCCTGTCGTGCCACAGGAAGAGTCTCACCCGGGTGGGACCACACGGCAGTGACACATCACAGACACATATAGTCGCTAGCAGGAACTATGATTCAGCCTCTCCATTACTGAGGCTGCACAGCTTTCCAGACTGATGGGTTTATGAGAAAATCAATACTAAAGCCAAGATGCTGGGCTTTGTTAGTGGTGTTGATAAAGTCACACTGGAGAGAAAGGCTATACGTTTCCCCTTGTTTCAGCAGTGTTTATCCATCTTTAGGTGCACATAACTCTTATATATTAAACCTCCTACTCCACTATATTTGTCTATAATACTTACTTTACAGAAGAAGATTTTACAAAACAAAATATAACATTGATAATAATTGTATAATCTCATATTATAGAAACTGACAGGGTCCATTGTGCTACAAAAATGGAAACATATTTGACACACAATACATATACTTAACACTCTTGTACTTTTTGAAGTTATGACTTTAATTAAAAAAAAAGTTATTGTAGCATTTCTTCTTTTAGATCATAAGTAAAAATAAGAATACCTTTCCTCTTTTAAAAAGTATATTACAGTAGGTGGTATGTTACAAGACAGATTGGGCGTACTCTCCGAGCCTAAAAAAGAAAATACATTTGCTGTAAAATAACAAGGACCACAAGATTAGTTAATACAGTTAATCTGATTAAATCTGAAACGGAATAAAGGCTACACTCTAATAATAATCTATCCAGATCTGAACTCAGGTCATAAGGTTGTTTAGGGCCCCCAGCAGTGCTCCTCCTGTCAGTCAGTGCAGTAGGTGCACGAGGAGGAGGTGCAGCCGCCCGGCAGGTGACTGAAGGAGGAGGCATGGACCCCAGTGGATTAATCATCATCACAGTGCGCCTAATAGAGCCATTAGGAGTAATTAACGCAGCAGTAGAGTCATTGATACCCACGAGCATGTGTTCAGTGTGTGCGCGTGCGTGTGCGTTGCTGTGCTGTGACTTTGGCATGTGTAAACTGTTGCTGTTTGAGATAAAAATCCTAAATATTTGTGCATTCTGTCGCGGGTTGGTTTAGCTTATGCATTTTTGTTGGCAAGATACAGTGAACATCTGCCTCCATCAGTGCCTCTCTGTTCACTTTCGCACGCACACACGCACGCAATCACTAGCCTATAGCACTCTGGCTGATTAGGCAGCAGAAAAACAAAGATAAAACACTCCAGGGGTGAGGTTTACAGAGGGAATCCTATTCTGAGACAGGTTTCTTGGTAAAAAAACAAAACATGCAACATTTAAATCGCTTTGAAACCAGTACACACCATAATTCCCACAACGCCCCTTTTCCTCTCTGGCCTAAGGCTGGGCTTTTCAATACCTGATTTCCCCCGAGGGAGCACATGTAAAACAAGCTATAGCTCCCCTTCACTGTAAATTATTCATCTGCACAATAACTGATTGCACCATGAAGGACAAAGCCGTCCCGGAAAGCCACAGGACGGAATGTAAAGGTATAGCTCCTCACTATCCTCCAATGCGTCTGCTCGGTTTGCAGACGCGCGGAGAAAAAGCATCCCAACATAACGCAGACACGCCGAGGGTGTCCGCGGTTACAACCTGCAACAAGACACAACACGGAGCCAAAATAACCGGACAGCAGTCGTTACCCACCTGTGATTTCTTTGCTCACACTCACGAAACCAAAAGCAGTGATCTCTTTAGAAGCCATGTCTGATCCTCTCTCCTATTGCAACCCCTCCTCCTCCTCTCTCTCTCTCTCTCTCTCTCTCTCTCTCTCTCTCTCTCTCTCTCTCTCTCTCTCTCTCTCTATCTCTCTCTCTCTCTCTCTCTCTCTCTCTCTCTCTCTCTCTCTCAGAAATGGACAAAACGGATGGTCTCTCTCCCAAGCATTCCAGCAGAGCATCCGACTGCCCGACGCGCTTCCTGGAAGAAACCCTGTGAATGTAGGGAGGCTGGATGTGGGAGCGACGGGAGGTGGAGGGAGGGGCAGAGTGATGAGGAGTGGGCGGGGATCCGAACGATAATGAGCAAGCCGTGGTTACCTGGGGATGCTGTGTTTGTATTTGAATATAATGAACAACATTTATAATCAATCGTATGGCCTGCATTATTCTTTTAAATAAGTGTACAAAATGTCATGACCCTCCATCCAATTGTTGTTGTGACTCATTCAAAAATATTCTAACCTCATGCCAGGAAATTCACAAAGTAAATAGAGTATATCATTTGGAAACCCTGAATGCCTATCCATTCAGTAGGCTACTTAAATATTTTACAGGATAGCTGAAAACATGTAGTACCTGATGATGGCGTTAGCAGATAATTCAGAGGATGACCAACATAATTGGAATTGGCAATTGATTCGTCTGAACCAAAGTGGCGAAGAGACTTAAACACAGTGAAAGACGCATGCCGCATGGACTGGGTTTTCTTCCCTTACCAAAACTTAACCCTTAGATGAATAAGTGGGTCTTTCTTGACCCGGTGAGGTGGTTTTCTTAGAGTATCTTTGTCATTACATTTTTTTTATCATTTCATATTCCAGCTATTCCTCAAAAAACATGTTTTGGATATCATGCCATTCAAATTTTTAATTGACAGTTTATACATTTTAAGACATTTTTGTTTTTGTACTACTACCGCAAAAATGATGCATAAAATAAAATAAAATTCTAAATATAAAATATTTATAGTGTGAACCAAAATATAATACTAAATATTATACAAGTGATTTTTCTTAACCAAAATGACAAAAATGGCATACAAACACATATTATTCTAATACGGGTCCTTTTTGACCCACTTGTGGAAGGTCCAGTCACTCTAAGGTTAATCTAATTGTAGTTGATTGAACTCAACTAAATTAAGTTAAAAAGCACCCTGAACACAAAATGGGCATCAGCTCCAAGTATTGGAAAGCAGTTCAACTTCTTTATTTCTAATAACAATTGACATAAAGGCTGTCAATGACAATCTTTAGTCCCAGGCTTAAGCGGGATGTACAGTAGCATCATAATAAGAGACTAAAGTAATTAGCAGGTCACATTTACTGTTTGTGCCACACACGATTGGATTCCAGGGATATCAGAGAGGCAGACCTTTTTTACAAAAAAAACTGTAAAACTGCATGTCAAATGTAAATTGGTTTTATTGCAGTTTGGGATCATACATCTACTTTTGCGCCTGACCCTGGTTTATGTTGTCTAATGGCTCCGCCTGTTAACATCTAGCCAGAGGAAGGAAATGTCTCCACCAAGATGACCATCTCTGTCTGTGGTTTACTTTGATAGTCAGTCGAAACTCCCCAGAAGAGAGACTATTATTTTCGGTCTCAAAGCCTCTAAAATAAAAATGCCTGTGGAAAAACTGACTATGGAATTCTGAAACAAACAGCATTTTAAGAAATCATTATTTTTGTACTTTTTATGAAGTCACATCGGAACTGCACTTCAGATTTCGGACAGGTGACAGAATGAACATCCTCCTAACCTCCTCACTGCTGGGTGAGTGTCTGATTTACACACACCTGCCTCTTTTTAATCCAGTGAATGGCTGCACTAGACTGGCATCCACTGGGAATAATACAAATAGATATATTTTATATTCGATTAAAGAAAATCTTCTACGGGTGGACAGTAGAAAATGTCTGCAACAGCTGCCAGAGAAGTGCTGACTTCGAGCCAAAGCCGTACTCTATCATTTGATGCAGATATCTGTCTCTCAGATAGTTTTGCAGGGTAATACATTTTACTGGGTTGCTGTTAGTCTGCAGCTGTGAGTTTCAGACAGTGCTACATTAAAATGATGTGCACAAGACAGAATCAGGATAGGGCTAATGGAAATGATTTGGACAGGAATGCAAAGTCACTGTGTTTCCTTTTCTATTCTTGAAAGCCATAAATTATGTTGAAAAACGGACTCTAGTGTAGGTTTCACTGTGTGTGTGTGTGTGTGTGTGTGTGCGCGTGCGTGCGTGTGTGTGTGTGTGTGTGTGTGTGTGTGTGTGTGTGTGTGTGTGTGTGTGTGGGGGTAACTAACAGGATGATACAGCAAATGTGTTTACATTCTCTCTGTTCCCATGGGGATGAATACTGTCTAAACAGTCTCATTAAGGCATAGGAAGCTCTCCCCTCTGTCTCACTGTGTGGCAGCGCTGCCTTTGAGTGTGTGTTCGTGTTTGATGTGAGGAATGTAGCTCGGTGTGTTTGTGTCAAATATGTATATATTGTTGTTATTTCTAAGAAACAAAAGTTGGATTCTGCCCGTAGAGATGAACTGTGTTGAAACTCTACTTAATACTGTCTTAGTTATATAATCCAAAGTCATCAATGGACCATAGCCCACTATCTGGCGTGCCGCCAGGTGGAAACAAACCATCTGAGCTGCCTGTGGCATTCCTGTTAATACATTTTACTCCTGATTGGCAGAACACACTGAAGACTACAAATACTGTACCCAAAATTCCACTACTCTACAGGAACAAGCTGTGGTAGCATATGAGGACATAAGGAGAATGTGTCACAATGTCACAATGTGTGAAATAATGTCTCTGTATTTCAGGTGTAGCTGCAGTTGTTCTCCAAGCTGCTACAGCTGCAGGTAGTGGCTGAAACAAAGAGCGTGCACCTGTCACACACACTTACAGTATATTCGGCACATGCATGGAACAGAAAAGACTATAATTGAGTTTCCGTCCTTCTGCAGAGACTCTGAAGGTCAGCGTGTATGTGTGGCCTCCGGGGTCAAACGTCTACCTTGGTGAGTGCGTGTTGCTGCAGTGCTCAGTGGAGTCAAACTCCAGCTTTGTGTGGAGCTATGGGTGGTTAAAGCACAGCCCACATGCTGATCCTCCGACCCCAAACCCCAGGCACCTGGTCTTAGGGGACAGCTACTCCATCACCGCAGTAACGAGGGAGGACGCCGGCAGCTACCAGTGCCAAGCCAGGCGATGTGACAGCAACAGCTCCTCAGTGGAGTTCCTCAGCCAGACGGCCACACTCAGTGTGTCAGGTGAGCAGCAGCTACACCCTCTGCAGCGAGGCGTCCAGTTTCTCCTGTACACACGAGAGAGGAAAGGACTTACTTCTAATGCAGCAATGCATATTTACAGTTACTGACACATTTTACATTTTAACTTAAGAATTCGCTAGAGAAGAAACTGAGGGAAACAGTTAATGCAAGTTAATGCAATTAATCACAAGGGGAACATCAACATCTCTACCAAATGTTGTAGCAACCCATCCACTAGCGGTTGAGGCAATTCACTTAATCCATAATGTAAACTTCATGGTGGCACTACTGAAAAAGTCAAGTAATCTTGACTCATCCTCTGGTGGCCATGAATGTCTCAAACTTGCATGGTGCAATAATAATAATAATAATAATAATAATACATGGGACTTATATAGCGCTTTTCTTTTGTTTATTTATTCTTTTTTTTCCTTCTTTTTACCGCAATGGTTGTTAAAATATTTCAAGTGGTAAACCGACCCAATTTAATGGCCTCTAGAGCCATTCTACTAATATGGCAAAAAATGTGCTTGAATATAATAAGTTTCGTCTTTTAAAAACTGAATACAAATTATTAGAAAATTATGTGTTCTGAAATAAACATAACATTGAGTTTCAGGTTAAAGGGGCAAGGCAAGGCAAGGCAAGGCAAGTTTATTTATATAGCACCTTTCAACAAAAGGAAATTCAAAGTGCTTTACAAAAAACGAAAGACATTAAGAAAATGGCATTTAAAATCAGTCATTAAAAAGAAAAGATGATAAAAGAAACATTAAAAGAAAAAATACATGGGTAAAAGTTACAGTGCAGTTTAAGATGTGAATAGTTCAATTAAAAGCAGCGGCAAAAAGAAAAGTCTTTAGTCTGGATTTAAAAGTAGTCAGAGTTGCAGCGGACCTGCAGTTTTCAGGGAGTTTGTTCCAGATATTTGGAGCATAATAACTGAACGCTGCTTTACCATGTTTAGTTCTGACTCTGGGGACAGAAAGCTGACCAGTCCCTGAAGACCTGAGAGATCTGGATGGTTCATAATTTAGCAGTAGGTCAGAAATGTATTTTGGGCCTAAACCATTAAAAGCTTTATAAACCAGCAGCAGTATTTTGAAATCTATTATTTGACACACAGGAAGCCAGTGTAAAGACTTCAGAACAGGATTGATGTGATCCACTTTCTTAGTGTTAGTGAGGACTCGAGCAGCGGCGTTCTGAATTAGCTGCAGCTTTCTAATAGAGTTTTTAGTGAGACCTGTGAAGACACCATTGCAGTAGTCCAGTCTACTGAAGATAAAAGCATGGACAAGTTTTTCCAAATCCTGCTGTGACATTAGTCTTTTAATCCTAGATATATTCTTTAGGTGATAGTAGGCTGATTTAGTAACTGTTTTAATGTGACTGTTGAAACTCAGGTCAGAGTCCATGACTACACCTAGATTTCTGGCTTTATCTGTTGTTTTGAACATTGCAGACTGAAGCTCAGCGCTAACTTTTATACGTTCTGCCTTGGCTCCAAAAACCATTACCTCAGTTTTATCTTTGTTTAATTGGAGAAAGTTCTGACACATCCAGTCATTGATTTGTTCAATGCACTTACTCAGTGTTTGAATTGGAGCATAGTCTCCTGGTGAAATTGTTACGTACATTTGTGTGTCATCCGCATAGCTATTGTAACTTATTTTGTTGTTTTTCATTATCTGAGCCAGTGGTAGCATGTAGATGTTAAAGAGAAGAGGCCCCAAGATGGAGCCTTGAGGTCATGTCCTTGAGGACATGTCATATTTGTCAACTCAGATGTGTATTTACCTATAGAAACAAAGTTGTTTCTGTCCTTTAAGTAGGATTCAAACCAATTTAGAACTGTTTTCGAAAGTCCCACCCAGTTTTCTAGTCGGTCGAGTAATATGTTGTGGTCAACAGTGTCAAACGCAGCACTGAGATCTAATAATACTAACACTGAAGTTCTGCCACTGTCTGTGTTTAAGTGGATGTCATTGAAGACCTTTACAAGAGCAGTCTCAGTGCTGTGGTTTGGACGAAAGCCTGACTGGAACACATCGAAACAACTATTTAAATGCAAGAAATTACTCAACTGTTGAAAAACAACTTTTTCAATGATTTTACCTAGAAATGGCAGGTTTGATATGGGCCTGTAATTGTTCATTACTGAAGCATCTAGATTATTCTTTTTTAAGAGCGGTTTAATGACTGCAGTTTTCAGGGCCTGTGGAAAAATACCTGAGTGAAGAGATTTGTTTACTATATGAAGTAGATCTGAGGCCATGCAACGAAAAACATCTTTGAAAAATCCTGTTGGAATAATATCAAGGCAGCAGGAGGAGGACTTCAGAAGTTGAATAATGTCCTCTAGGTTTTTATCATTAATCTGATGGAATTGTGTCATGGTGTTTGAATTGATATTAGGTGGACATAGGGACAACACATTTGCAGTACCTGATGCAGAGGCACTGACTGCTTGTCTGATTTTCTGAATTTTGTCAGTGAAAAAGGAGGCAACATCATTGCATGCCCTGGTGGATAGAAATTCAGAGGCTACTGACACTGGGGGGTTAGTTAGTCTGTCGACGGTAGCAAACAAGGCACGTGCATTGTTTTTGGTAATGATGTCAGAGAAGAAAGACTGTCGTGTGTTTTTCAAATCCAAATTATAAAGGCCAAGTCTCTCTTTATAGATTTCAAAGTGAACCTGGAGATTTGTTTTTCGCCACCTACGTTCAGCTTTTCGAAACTCTCTTTTTTCTGCTCTCACGGTCATGGCCTTTCTCCATGGAGATATTTTCTTCCCAGTCACTTCCTTTACCTTAGTTGGAGCAATGGCATCTATAACTTTTTGAATTTTTGAATTAAAATGATCTACTAGCTCATTTACTGAGATGTTAGCAGGGGCAAGTGTGGAAGAAAAATTCCGAGTAAACATTTCCCTAGTATTTTCAGTTAAATATCGCTTTGTGGTTACCTCTTTTTGAACATTTTTGTGAACAGAAATAGAGCTCTCAAAGAAAACACAGGAATGATCAGAGAGTGCAACATCAGTCACCACAACCTCAGAGATATTCAGACCCTTTGAGATAATTAAGTCCAGAGTGTGCCCCTTATTGTGCGTGGGCTCCGTCACATGCTGAGTCAGTCCATAGCTATCAAGAACACAAAACAGTTCTTTAGCCCCTCTGTCCTGGGGGTTGTCAACATGGATGTTAAAATCACCAACAATGATTAGACGATCAAAGTCAATACACACTATAGACATTATATCCTTTGAATTAATGACAGAAGTAAAGCAGCAATGAAACTGATATATCAGTACACATCTGCTTCTTCTATCTACAGTGTTGCTGCTGTAGAGTGAGTTTCAGATTACTAGGTGCTTTTAATCTCTACATTTTGCCTGTAGACTAGTTTTGCAATGATATATACATACACTGTTGTTGTGTGACACTTTACAGCAATGTAATTATATTGATTATGGTCCCATGTGATTTAGCATTTTTTTGTGTTCAGACACATTTATCAATCCTAAAGATAGAACCATTTGCTAACTCCTCCAGTATGAAACAACTGCATCTCTGATTGTCTGCTTCTCCTCTGTCCATCTCTCTCCTCCAGAGCTGCCTTCAGCCTCACTCCTGACCCTGACTCCCAGCACCAGACAGTTTTTCAGAGAGGAACGTTTCACTGTGCAGTGCCCCGTGTCTCAGACTAACTCCTCAGGCTGGAGGCTGAAGCTCTTCCCTCCCATCTCTGGAGTGAGGCCCAGAGTCTCCAACACTGACCCATATTCACTACCAGGGGGTGCTGTTTGTGCGGGCAGGTCTGACCGGTGTGAGTTCACTGCAGACAGCGGGAACAGTGGACTGTACTGGTGTCAGGGGGCCGAGGGCCGCAGCAATGCAGTCTACATCACAGTGAGCTGTAAGTCTTCCGTAAAAGTGATGTGAAGGACACCAGGGGACAGACTGGGTGAAAAAACTCCCCAAAAAAGCAAAACAACACTGTCCGTATAAACAATCTCAGACTGAAGGGGTTAAATGTGCTGTGTGAATAACTGTAAAACATAATAACTAGGAAAGTGCACCAGGTGTTTCTGCAATGACCACAGTTGAAATAATAGAAATTGCAATTGTCTAACCCTTGTCTAAAATCATCTCCCACACACATCTTAGGCAAAAGACACAGCCTTTCATTCTAGTCTATGAAGCTGGCTGCACATCACTGCATGCTTGTGTTACAGCTGCGTCATATTTACTGTAAGTATTTATTTTAGCAAATTAGTTGTGGTGAAATTCTTGAAACAATGAACCAGAACAAAGGGAGCACAAAGGAGAGCTTGGAAGTGATGTCAGACACTGTCCTGTTATTGTCTGAAGAAGAGATTGTTTTATGGTGTTTTAAGTTGTGGTTAAAAGGGCCCGTTTTATCACCCAGAGAGAATGTTAAAGCCTCAAGGCCCCTTGTACCTGCCCAACAGAGAGAGGAAAAGAGAGACAACATCCAGTATGAATAAACCATACGACTTCAATGTTAACCTTTCCAGCTGCTCAGCCACCTTCTCTCTCTATATTTCACAGATGGTGCCATCATCTTGAAGACTCCTGCCTTCCCTGTGTTTGAGGGTGATAAAGTGGTCTTGGTTTGTCAGTACTGGGTAAGCAATCACAGTAAAACAACCTTCTTTAAAAACGGAGCAGAAAACTTCACTTCCCCCGGTTCAGACAGAGTAATAAAGATGACTTTAGAGAATGTGACACAGGAAGATGAAGGCTTCTACAAGTGTGCGTCCCAGGACAGCAAGATGGAGAGTCCAGAGGCTTGGTTACCAGTGAGTCCACACCGAGGTCAGCTGAATGGCTCAATGCATTTGATTAAGACATGTCTTATTCTGCTTAGTGTTTTATCTGTTAAAGCTGTCATGGTGAACAATATCAATTGTTGTCTTCTAGGCAATTTCACATCAACAGATGAGAGAGCCGCTTCCAATAGTGGTAACATGATTTTGTATAGTTCATACATTCATTTACTAGTTCTGGAGGGAATAATCAATGATAATAATTACGGTAAAATCAAGTTATTCATTAACAAGGGGTTATTAGATGACAACAATTATTTTTAATCTGTACTATAACAAAAGCATTTATACTATGAATCTGTGTACCAGTGATGTAGTTCCTGGTATGATCGTGTTACTGTCGGAAAAAAACGTTGTATCTATTCTCTTCATCAGGCTCCGGGAAATGGGTCATTGTTTCATGTGGAGTTCTTCTTCTTTTCCTCATTCCTGTAACCGTTTGGTTGCTCCATCACTACAGGTTAGTTTAAAAAATCTTCAGCTCACTTAACTTCATACTTCCTACTGTGAGTTTGTCATCAGACGTTTAGACAATTCTTCACTAATTATTGACTTTGTATGATGGCACCAACGGTTTTGCACCTGTAGGTGTTGGCCGTTTTCCAAAGAGCGACTACAAGCTGTGGAGCTTCCTGCAACCAAGCAAGACGTGACGGAGGTGCAGTGGGACCTGTCCTGGATGGAGATGTCCAATTTGTTGGATAAACAGTTGTTTCCTGGCACTTAATGAATCCCGCTTGAAGCATATAAACAAAATACTAAATTAAAGGTCCCATGTCATGGCCATTTCTACTGATCATATTTCCATTGTTGAGGTCTACTAGAATAGATTTACACTGTGCAATTTTCCAAAATCACATTGGTTTCTCAACAGCATCTCTGTATAGTATGTGTATTCACCAGGTATTCACTCTCTGTCCTAAACGGCTTGTTGGAGCTCCTGCCCCCCCTCCCTGTGTGCCCAGTGTGCTCTGATTGGTCGGGACGTTTCGAAGGCTCGCTACTGCTCGCCGCTGCTGCGAGGAGCGGGCAGGTTTCCGGGTCCGCGATACAGCGAGACACAGCTAAACTCATCCTGAGCACACACAAACACTCACAGCCGAAGTAAAAACAATAAGTGTGGCTTGATATTGAGTAAGAAAAAGGTTTATAACGCTGTGAGAATGGATCTGCGGAGAGCATTTCTCCACGATCCCAACCCATCTATTACCAGTGTTCAGGGAGCTCTATGCAAGTCAATGGGGACTCCCTGTTAGTTAGCCAAGGGATCCTGGTGTGTGAGGTGCTCCGCAGATTGGTCCATTTGGGCCAATCCGGTCATTTGTTGTTGATTTGGGTGTATCACACGTCACAGAACCCAGGAAGAAAACAATGGAAAATGAGAAATCTCCAACGAGGCGTTTTGGGGCAGCATAGACAGGTATTTTCTGTGTTAGAGTTTTACTCGCTACAGGGTGTACTTTGAGGGTTTTTGACTCTGCAGACCGTTTACATGCATACACACCTTCATAACACACAAGGGGACGGGTAATAACCAGAATGCGTGACTCCACCACGACTCCTTAACACCGAATTGCGTGGTGGAGTCACGAACTTTGCTACATTTACGTGTATGCACCACGCAAAGAACCCCAATGTAAAGTGAATGAGGCTCCTTTGTCGTGGTGAACACACGCATTTCTACAACGTCCAGCAGTGAGCTTTTATTCTATAAAACGTTTTTAAAATCTACTTTATAGCTTGTAGTAACTCACGGGAGGCTTCTTTTATTTTATTTGTATTCATAATAATTTGTATTTTTCGTCAGAATGTATTATGGCAACCCTGTCTCCTAAAACTTACGTTCCCACAGAACTAAACTGCATTCTCATTTACGTTTAGCAAAACACGTATTTTCTCCCACGTGTTTTCTCAAATACGTTTATTTTCTACATATCTTCTAGAAACATATTTTCTCCCACATTACATTTCTTATGAACGTATCTTAAATACGTTTATTTTCTACATATCTTTGCCATTTATTGTCTTGCTTATAATAATGATAATAGTCATTTATAAATATAATTTTAGAGCACACATTTGAAATCAGTAGGCGAGGCTGTAATTTCGCCAGCTGTTACTCTCATGAGCGAGGCAGAAAATATTAGTTTTAACATGCCAAAAAGCTGCTGTGTCGTTTATTGCACCTCAAACATTAAAACAAATCCAGAGTTATGTGTTTCTGTACTTCCTCTAAGAAGAAAGGACAGTAACAGAAGATCTCTTTTCACACAATACGTCTCCTTGCAGTATCAACACTAATTCGGCTGACTTTTATATTTGATCCAATTCGTAGATAGGCTATATTTACACCATAACGGTGCACAGCTGATAGAAAGGGATTTTTTTGTAGTTTTTAAAGATATTATTTACTACCTTTCCAACTCCTCATGCAGTTGACTGTTACAGGTCTATATAGGTTCATGGTACAATGCATAAGCTTCAAATCGAGAGACTGAAACTGTATTTTCCTTTACCATTCTGTTTTAATTTCACAATAAAGTTAATAGTCATATTATGTTTGATATTATTATGTTTTATTAACTACACCACTGGTTTTTTAAACCGCACCGCCTAGTGGTTAAAGCACGTTATTGAATTTTGTTGTTGAATACGTTTTATTTGATGAAAACATTTAAATATTAAGAGTAGCCTACATACACAATTGGGAGAAAGTAGAAGGCATGATAGAAATATAGAATAGAAAATATCAAGAAGATACTGTAGTGATCTCTACAATAAAACAGTTTAGTGCAGGACGTCCAAAGATATTAACAGAGGATGTGCAAAACAGACAAACTAATAAGGCTTTATTTAAACATTAAAGAATACTTTCTTTAGGTCTTCTTTTGAATAAGAAAAAAACGTTGGGGGTATCGAGAGATAAATATTAAGCCTGACAAAGTACTTAACGTCTAATATATTGCAATAGCCGCGTTCACACTGTGGTACTTTTCCCACAAAGATTCATGCGAACTTAGTTCATGCGAACTCTTTAGTTCGCATGAACTAAGTACAGATCGCGTTCACACCAGAAAAAGTCCCTGGGGTGGATTAGGTAAATGAAGCCGCTGACGTCACTTCTTCTTCTTCTTCTGCTTTGGGTTTACTGGCAGGCTGCAAACCACTTCACGGCGTATACTGCCGCCCAAAGTCCCCGGCCGGAAGTCCCCGGAGTTGGGGACTGGCTTCAGTAGAAGCTGCTGGGACTTCCAGCAGCTTCTACTGAAGCCTTCCGAGTAAATCGCCAGAACGCCAACACCTCCTCATCTCCACCGCTCCCATGTTTTATTTTGTGTTGCCATAAGTTAGTCTCTCTGCGTTTCTGCACTGGGCTAATGCTAATGCTAATAATGCTAATGCGAGGATAATAAAATGGCGGCTTCACAAAACTTTTTGGGAGTTTTACGGGGCGTGGTTTGCAATCCGCCCAGCCAATCAGAAATATAGCTCTTTTCTCAAAAAAGAGCCGCTCGAAAGTCCCTGCTCTCTAGCAGGGACTTTCGAGGGGGTAAAAAGGTTCGCATGAACTACTTTTAGTACCGGCTCTTTTTGGTGTGAACGCGATCATGAACTAAGTTCGCATGAACCTTTGTGGGAAAAGTACCGCAGTGTGAACGCGGCTTATAGTCTATTTTGGCACTTGACAATCACCTTCCCTGAATTTTACTCAGGTGTAACTAAAGTCTGCTTTAAGGGTTGTATATCTTTCACATCATTAATCAGAATCTGCAAAGAAACTAAAATAAATGTAGTGGAGAAAAACTACCAGGTGAACCTTGACAAGTGCATGTTTCAGGCTTATAAATTAACAACAGGACGGGTCACAGACATAAGACCCACTATTAAATAAAGCTCTTCTGACCTGAGCTGTCATGTGGGTATATATTAATGCTGCCCATTATGGACACAAGAAATGTTCACCCATTTATTAATTATATGTTTTAAATTTGATAACACCACTGTGTTTCCCATCCCCTAAACCTCCAGGGCTGTACACAGTTGAATACTGGCAACTTATAATAATGGGAAATACGAAAACGTCTTTTAAAACTACAATTCCCAGTAGAGACGTGCCATCAGGGCCGTCCCTGGCCAACTTGGGGCCCCAAGCGACATTGTGAGATGAGGCCCCCCCCAACCGACAGGAGTGAAAAAATAAATGTTGGAAACAAAGTAGGCTACTTTGCAAAATAATTCCTGTTTATTATTATTATCAACACAGTTACTTTTTTATACAGTGAGGTAAATGGTAAATGTGCATGTGTGTCGTTCAGTATGCGTTTACAGGTGACTACGTCTGCATTTCCTGCCAAATACTAGCCTCAAAAAGATTAAAATATAATTAATGCAAATAAATTACTTCTACTAATAATAATAATCATAATCAATTCAATAATATAAATACTATATTATTTTATTATAATATAGTTGTAATATAGTCAAGATAAAACATGCTTATGACATGCTCAAAACTGATATTTCTTAAATCTGTATTCTAGTTCCCTCTGTCAGCAATGTATCAACAACTACACACACATTTCTATCAGTATTTATCTGTGTTGTGGTTGACATGATGATGACTGTTAGGAGTTAATGGGAGAGGCTGAGCATCACCATTAAATGTGCAAATTGACATAAAAATGAATAAAAGGGGAAAAAATGCTCCATGTTTTTTAGGCTGTACACTTTAACTGTTATGTAAGCCAACTAGACAGTTTATCACTCTTACTCCTGTACATTAGCAGATAAAAGACATCACATACTTGAATGAATGGTAAATAAAGAATGCTGGAAATAACTGCATCTCCATTAGCCTATACTGTATGCTCTGCAGAGACTGCCTTCTTCATGTCGTGAATTGCAGCTGATGTTTTAATATGGCAATTGGCAATTTGACTTATACACCATTCGCAAGTTGTACATTTGACTCATACAATAACCCACCTTCGATGATGCTCTAGTTTCTTCATGTTTTGTTTTTTTCCCCTCTTGCTTGCGCCGGACTGAAACTGTCTTTTCACCGACATCTCTTCACCTGCACTAGTGGCCGTATCAAAGCCGTGATTGGTCAGATGTGGATTCATTGCAACGGTGTCGGGTTACAGAGACGTGCTCCCCTTCTCACCTCTCACTCTCGCGGGGGGTGCACTGAGGACTGAGGTTACGTACTGTAACCCAGCTTCTATGAGTATAGGCGCAGCCCTCTAAGGCTATCGCTATTGGGTAATCCCCACTGCACGTGTGTAGCACTGACAGACTTATTCCACGCCCACCTATGACGTGGGCCCCACCTCCAGGCTCACTTCCGTATAAATAGGAAGTAGGCCCTACAATCCACTCCTACTTTTCTTCAGCACTCCGTTGCAGAAGCATTGACAGAAAAAAACAGTTCTTTTAAGAGCTACTTACTGAAAAACAAACATTCCTCCTAAAAAGCTTTGTTTTTCTGGTAAAATGGAGACTGGGCAGGAAAGTCAAGGTTGCGTTAGGGATTGCCTCGTATGCGGGTCGGGATACATTATGAGCTTTGAAAGGCACTCACAGTGTGAGTCCTGTCTGGGAATAGAGCATGCGAACGCTGCTCTCACTCCCGGGGTATCATGCTCGCATTGTGCCCGGCTGCCGCTGGCCCTCAGACAGCAGAGAGCGGACGCTCTCGCTACTGCAGCTGCCGAGGACGATTGGCCCGTCCAGGAGGAGTACTCCGGGGACAAAGCCCTTGATTTCCTGGATCCGAATGGCGGGCACGAGTCGGACGAGTACGTCCCCTCCATTCAGGGATCACCGGGTGAGGAGTCCCCCATTATCTCTCCCGGAGGAGACAGGTAGGGGACCCGGTGTAGGTCCGGTGTATGACCCCGTGATCCCTGTCTCCGCCAATACGGCGTTGCCGTCGATTGGCGGGATTCTCCTGGAAATTCCGGAGATTAACGGGGAGAACGTTAACGGGGAGAACGGGGAGATTTCTCCAGGCGGCCGCCTGGAGAAATCTCCCCGTTCCCCTAGCTCAGGAGAGCTCGCCTCCGGATGACATGTCCGGGGTGTTCTCCCGGGTACACAGGGTAAGGAGTGACCCGGTCTGGCCCATGCTTCCCGGCCATAAGGAAGTACCAGGAGGGGGCGGCGGAGGACCCTGGAGCAACGAAGGCTCCGATAGGGACATACGTGTCCCTCACGAGAGTGGTGGGATTCACGGATGTAGGTTTCCCGACCGTGCCTCCTCTAGAGCCGAACCTCACAGCGTTCTTTGGGGCTAGGCAGGCCAGCGCAGTTACCGGACGGCAACCCATGCTGGCTGCCACCAAAGATTGGTTTGTCGCCCGACAGATGGACAGAATGCACCAGTGTGCGTTTCAAGCGTCAGCGGCGGCGAACAATATAGCGTTGCTGTCAAACTCCATGGTGGAAATGTCCGAGCGGTCAAAAACTATGTCCTCAGTGGAGGCTGAAGAGATAGGGAAGGCGGCCAGTACTGCACTTACACTGTGCGCAGCAGTCGCAGTCTCGCAGGCGCGGATTGCGGCATGGGCGACACAGGTCCACCGGTATCTCTGGCTACAGCAGGGGAATATACTGGAGGGTGCAGGAAAGGATCTGCTGGAGGCTCCAATCAGTCCGGATGGACTATTTGGACCACAGTTCCACACCATGTTGGAGACTATGAAAACTGCGGCAGAGCAGGCAGATGACATAAGGCGTCACGCTAGCTGGCTTAGGGACAAACGGCCTCAGCGACATCAGCGGCAGCAACGACAGCCCCCGCAGCCCCCGCAACAGTCTCAACGGGGGCAGCGCGGACAGCGGCGAGAACAGCAACGGCGTCAGAATCGCCCTTCAGCAGCTGCAGGGGCTCCGTCCCAGGTCTCCGCTCCTCCGCCGCAGAGACAGGATCTGCAGGCGACGAGCCGGAGGGGAAGGAAGAACCCCCGCTCCTGGTCTGCTCCTCCGAGTGAACCTCTGAGGAAGCAGAAACGAAGATGACTCTTTGGGGGGGTTATGTGGGAAGAGAGAATTATCAATAAAAATGATTCAAATCTCAACGGTGTGTCTGTAGCAACTGTGTCTCACGTATTCCCCACACTAGTCAGGCCGGCTGCCATTAATCCATTGATTAAAAGGCAGCAGGATTTGTTGCTTAATCCCTCTGCTTTTAACCTGTGAGTTAATAGACAGAGGGACTCGCCGTTTGGGCCAGCGGTTTCTAATCTGTCGGTTAGCAAACATAGGCTCGCTGTATAAGCCAGTATTTAGCTAGTCGGTTATAAGACAGCAGGGCTTGACATATAAATCGGCCGCTTCTATCCTTTCGGGTAACAAGCAGCGCGGTTTTTCCTCTGTCTCAGTTGTGCCTACACACAGTCGTATTAAGCCTAGCGCGGCTATTACGCACGAGGTGAAAAGCACTGCACACACCTCCGCGAGTTGGAGCATAAATCCGCCTCAGGGTCCTGTTTATGAGCTTTTTTCTAAACAGAGACAGGATGAGAGTCGGTGTGTGATGCAGCGTGTGGAGACCCCTGCACAGCCCTTTAGGGCGGGGCCCCCCTTGGGTTGCTTCACAAGCAATGGCGGCGAGGGCTCTGGCATGGCTTGTCACCATGACTACCACAGCACAACAAAAACAGGTATACGCCCGCTCTCAGAGCGATGCTCAGAGTGGAGGCGGCTATGTTTAATGGACGGATGGATGAGCAGGCTGATCAGCAGAGGTTACTCTCTGCAATTTGCCTTACCCCCCCCCCGCAGTTTGAGGGGATTCAGGAAACACTTCTGTCATCCCGAGAACAGTGTCTTGCGCTCCAGTCAGAGCTGCGGAAACTCCTGTTAAAAAGAGCAATCTCCAGGGTTCCGCAAGGGGAAGAAAATCAGGGGTTTTACTCCCGTTATTTTCTTATCCCAAAAAAGACCTGGGGGATGAGACCCATCCTAGATCTGTCAGCATTCAACAAAGTGATACAGAAAAGGCCGTTTCACATACTGACAATCAAAAGGTAAGGTGCACCAGGGACCTAAAGGGTGCTTACTTCCACATAACCATCATCCCAAAACAGGGGAAATTCCTGCGATTTTCATTCCAGGGAATAGCGTACCTGTTCAATCGACTGCCGTTCGGATATTCCCTGGCTCCACGCACGCACCTTTGCAAAGTGTGTAGAGACGGCGCTGGAGCCGCTACGCAGAGGAGGGATGAGAGTGTTATTTTATCTGGACTACCTGCTGTTGCTGGCTTGCTCCAGAGAGGAAGCTGCTTTACAGACGGTACAACTCGTATCTCACCTGTCAAGCCTAGGTTTCATAATCATTTGGGAGAAGAGCTGTCCTCTTCCCTCCCAGATCATCATGTATCTGGGAATGGAATTCAACTCAGACCGCATGAGAGCACGACTCTCACAGCGGAGAGTGGAGAATTTGACAGCTCTCCTCAGGCGTGTCACACCCGGCAGGGTGGTGACAGCCCTTTCTGTGATGCAGCTGTTGGGCATGATGTCAGCTGGTCACGTGGTGATTCCCCTGGGTCTCCTTCACATGAGGAGACTTCAGAGGTGGTTTATTCGCCTGCGCATCGACCCCGTGCGTCAGAGGAGACCCAGGGTGTGCATTCTTCTATCCATAGGTTTGGATCTGAGCTACTGGAAAAATCCCCACGTCCTGTCCGTGGGGGTTCCCCTCGGCAGAGTGACTTCACACACCTCGGTGTTTACGGACGCATCGCTCTCAGGGTGGGGGGGAACATGCAGGTCGCAGGCAGTGGGGGGACAGTGGCCGCCTCACATGTCCCTTCATATAAACACGCTGGAATTACTCGCCGTATGGAGAGTAATCCAGCACTTCGCCCCGTTGCTGTGGAATCATCATGTGTTGATTCGAACAGACAACAAGACGGCGGCAGCCTATATAAATCGTCAAGGAGGTGTACGATCAGAGCAGCTGCTGAACACAGCCAGACGGCTGTTATGCTGGGCGCACACACATACTCTCGATCAGAGCAGTATATATTCTCGGCGAGCTGAAGGGGCAGACCTCATGTCCAGAGGAGGTCCTCGACAAGGGGACTGGAGCCTCCACCCCGAGCTGGTCTCCCAAGTGTGGAGCAGGTTCGGGAGAGCGGAGGTAGATCTGTTCGCTGCACGCGGGAACGCGCAATGTGCTCTCTGGTTCTCCCTGAGAAGGCAGGATCACCCCCCTCTAGGGGTGGACGCGTTCGCACACAGACCTTGGCTCAGGGTGTTACTATACGCTTTCCCACCAGTCCCTCTGATCCCTCGGTTCCTGGACCGAGTGCAGGAGGAGCGACTGATAGCGGTCTTAATAGCCCCGGAGCGCACGGGAGCATCCTGGTTTCCCTGCATACAGAGGATGCTGTCAGGGAGACCGTGGGAAATTCCGTGGCGGGGGGATGCTCTCTCCCAGGCGGAGGGAGCAATCAGCGGTCACCCAGTGTTAGGCCAACGTTCGTGGGCATGGCCCCTGAACGGGAACACTTTGAGGGGCTCGGCCTCTCTCAAGATGTTGTGAGTACTATTCAGGGATCTAGAGCCGCGTCCACCAGGGCGTCTTACACAGCCAAATGGACAGCGTTCCAGCGTTGGTGTGTAGGAAAAGGCGTGGACCCCGTTGCGTGTCCCCTGCCTCACGTGCTATCATTCCTCCAGCTGTTGCTGGACAGGAATTTGGCCTATAGCACAATAAAAACATATGCGGCTGCCATTTCTTCATGCCATGGAGGTTTTGGGATCAGCACGGTGTTTAGTCACCCTCTGACAAAACTATTCCTACGAGGAGTACAGAGACTCAGACCGGTATCACGCGCTTTAGCGCCTCAATGGGATTTGGCTGTAGTGCTGCGCGCACTAAGTAAAGCTCCTTTTGAACCTTTGGATCAAGTTCCCCTGAAGTTCTTGTCAGTCAAAGTAGCTCTGCTCCTGGCTCTGACATCAGCTAAAAGGGTGAGTGATTTGTCTGCTCTCTCGGTGGCTCCATCATGTCTCCAGATCCAAGGAGATGGCAGCTCAGCGGTGTTGCGCCCAAACCATTTTATGCCAAAGATGATCACAAGCTCGTTTTGATCGAGAGTGATAACCTTGGAGGGTTTCTTTCCTCCTCCTCACACATCAGAGGAGGAAGCCACATCTCATCTCCTTTGTCCCGTGCGCGCGCTGGCATGCTATGTTGCGCGCACGGCTGCTTTACGCAAATCCCAGCGTCTGTTTGTGCATTTCAGAGAGCGCTCAATAGGGCAGCCTCTATCTGCACAGCGCCTGTCACACTGGCTGTGTGAGGCTGTGTCACAGGCGTATGTTTCCTCTGGGTGCCATTGCTCCAATTAAGGTAAAGGAAGTGACTGGGAAGAAAATATCTCCATGGAGAAAGGCCATGACCGTGAAAATAGAAGAAAGAGAATGTCGAAAAGCTGAACGCAGGTGGCGAAAAACAAATCTCCAGGTTCACTTTGACATTTATAAAGAGAGAATTGGCCTTTATAATTTGGAATTGAAAAACGCACGACAATCGTTCTTCTCTGACATCATTACCAAAAACAAAAACAACGCACGTGCCTTGTTTGCTACCGTCGACAGACTAACTAACCCCCCAGTGTCAGTAGCCTCTGAATTTATATCCACCAGGGCGTGCAATGATTTTGTCTCCTTCTTCACTGACAAAATTCAGAAAATCAGACAAGCAGTCAGTGCCTCTGCATCAGGAACAGCAAATGTGTTGTCTCTGTGTCCACTTAACATCAATTCAGACATCATGACACAATTCCATCAGATTAATGATAGAAACCTAGAGGACATTATACAACTTCTGAAGTCCTCCTCCTGCTGCCTTGATATTATTCCAACAGGATTTTTCAAAGATGTTTTGCCTTGCATGGCCTCAGAACTACTTCATATAGTAAACAAATCTCTTCACTCAGGTATTTTTCCACAGGCCCTGAAAACTGCAGTCATTAAACCGCTCTTAAAAAAAAGAATAATCTAGATGCTTCAGTAATGAACAATTACAGGCCCATATCAAACCTGCCATTTCTAGGTAAAATCATTGAAAAAGTTGTTTTTCAACAGTTGAGTAATTTCTTGCATTTAAATAGTGGTTTCGATGTGTTCCAGTCAGGCTTTCGTCCAAACCACAGCACTGAGACTGCTCTTGTAAAGGTCTTCAATGACATCCACTTAAACACAGACAGTGGCAGAACTTCAGTGTTAGTATTATTAGATCTCAGTGCTGCGTTTGACACTGTTGACCACAGCATATTACTAGACTGACTAGAAAACTGGGTGGGACTTTCGAAAACAGTTCTAAATTGGTTTGAATCCTACTTAAAGGACAGAAACAACTTTGTTTCTATAGGTAAATACACATCTGAGTTGACAAATATGACATGTGGGGTTCCTCAAGGCTCCATCTTGGGGCCTCTTCTCTTTAACATCTACATGCTACCACTGGCTCAGATAATGAAGAACAACAAAATAAGTTACCATAGCTATGCAGATGACACACACATTTACGTAACAATTTCACCAGGAGACTATGCTCCAATTCAAACACTGAGTAAGTGCATTGAACAAATCAATGACTGGATGTGTCAGAACTTTCTCCAATTAAACAAAGATAAAACTGAGGTAATGGTTTTTGGAGCCAAGTCAGAACGTATAAAAGTTAGCGCTGAGCTTCAGTGTGCAATGTTCAAACCAACAGATAAAGCCAGAAATCTAGGTGTAGTCATGGACTCTGACCTGAGTTTCAACAGTCACATTAAAACAGTTACTAAATCAGCCTACTATCACCTAAAGAATATATCTAGGATTAAAAGACTAATGTCACAGCAGGATTTGGAAAAACTTGTCCATGCCTTTATCTTCAGTAGACCCGACTACTGCAATGGTGTCTTCACAGGTCTCACTAACAAATCTATTAGGAAGCTGCAGCTGATTCAGAACGCCGCTGCTCGAGTCCTCACTAACACTAAGAAAGTGGATCACATCACTCCAGTTCTGAAGTCTTTACACTGGCTTCCTGTGTGTCAAAGAATAGATTTCAAAATATTGCTGCTGGTTTATAAAGCACTGAATGGTTTAGGCCCAAAATACATTACTGACCTCCTGCTAAATTATGAACCATCCAGATCTCTCAGGTCTTCAGGGACTGGTCAGCTGTCTGTCCCCAGAGTCAGAACTGAACATGGAGAAGCAGTATTCAGTTATTATGCTCCAAATATCTGGAACAAACTCCCAGAAACCTGCAGGTCCGCTGCAACTCTTACTACTTTTAAATCCAGGCTGAAGACTTTTCTTTTTGTCGCTGCTTTTAATTGAACTATTCATATCTTAACCTGCACTGTAACTTTTATCCATGTATTTTTCCTTTTAATGTTTATTTTATTAGCTTTTCTTTTTTAATGCTTAATGTCTTTCATTTTTTGTAAAGCACTTTGAATTGCCTTGTGTTGAAAAGTGCTATATAAATAAACTTGCCTTGCCTTGCCTTGCCTTGCCTTGCCTTGCCTTGCCTTGCCTTGCCTTGACTTGCCTTGGGTTGGATCCCCTGGAAAACATTAAAGCGCACAGCACCAGGAGAATATCAACTTCTGCGGCGTTGCACGGAGGAATGACAGTGGAAGACATTTGCACTGCTGCATCTTGGTCTTCACCCTGTTCTTTTATTCGTTTTTATTTGAGGGATGTCTCCCATTCCTCTCTGACACATTCAGTACTGAATAGCCTGCCAGAATGAGTAATGTCGGGGGTTTTCAATTGCATGCCCTCTCTCCTGCCTGTCGGCACTTAGAGAGCGGCCTTTTGTTCCCCTCTCTTGATCGTTTTTAACAAGTGAGACTCGATCTCTTCTTTTATAAACGACAGGTAGCCTGAGTAAGCCTACCTGCGTCCCTGATGGAGAAATATTAATTTTTTTAAATGCTATATTCCCCGGGAATGGGATGCTCCATTTACGCACAGCAAAATGGACATGGGTTATTAACTGAGTAGGTGTGTTTTGTGCTTCTGGTAACGGACGGAACCAGTGGGGCGTGGACTACATCCTGCTTCGCCCTTAACCCAATAGCTGTAGCCTTAGAGGGCAAATCCTTATACGATATAGAACTGGGGTTATGGGGGGGGTAATGTAACCCAGCTTCTATGAGTATAGGCGCAGCCCTCTAAGGTTCGGGCCCCACTGGCTCCGCGAATAGCTGAAGAAAAGCTGTTGGAGTGGATTGTAGGGCCTACTTCCTATTTATACGGAAGTGAGCCTGGAGGTGGGGCCCACATCATAGGTGGGCGTGGAATAAGTCTGTCAGTGCTGCACACGTGCAGTGGGGATTACCCAATAACGATAGCCTTAGAGGGCTGCGCCTATACTCATAGAAACTGGGTTACATTACGTAACCCCAGTTTTGCATAAGCTTGAACTGATGCAAAGTAACACAGGTGTGGTTTATTTGGCTCAGCACTTTTTTCTTGTTTGCAACGTTTAATTTGTCTTCTCACTTACATACATTGTCCTAAGACTTCCCTAAATAAGTCTGACACCAAATGTTCTATAAGCACGTTATCTACTAAAGAATGTGTTACCAATGTAATACTGTGTGTAGTGCTGCGTACCGGTACGCCGAACCGGTACTGGACTTGTAAAAAGTTTCGGTTCAAGTCCGGTTAAAACCGGAACGTCAGGAACCGGTACTTGGACTCGCAAAAAAACTAGCACTTACGTATATTCTGGTGTCTTGTGGTTATTTAAACATTCCCTGATAAACGTTATTCAGCGTCAATAAATGAGTGCTAATCCCAGTGTGTTCAGTGTACAACATCACATGTCATTTCACCTTCGATTCACGGTTTGAAAACGTAGAATTTTGCCACATGCTAATGCTAACCGGAAGTGAAGAATTTTCAGAATAAAAGTATTAAGTTAATAGTGTGAACTTCCGGTTTTTTCAGAATAAAACTGATTTAAATTAGTGTATTTAATTCAAAATTACGCCATATCAACATTGATTTTAATTTCTAACAGTATGTATTGTAGAGTTGTAGAACATACATGGTGCACAGACAGTACAGTACACTCTGACTGTACAGTCACTACAGTGTAGCCTATACTGTATAGTAGGTGTGTAACAGTGTAATGTGTATAGTCTACTCTACACTCTACCTTTCAGCAACGTTTTAGGGATTTAGGCTCAGTCAGCTCAGGGACTGTTTGGTTACTTTAGTTTGGTAAATGAAATACATGTTTGAACTTTGTAGTAGTTCACTGTAGTTGCTGTCATAAGTCATTTGTAGACTAAGTGGCACATTTGTACTTTGTAGAGAAATGTAGACACAAGTTGGAAGGGAGCACAATAAACCTGATGAGTTTGAATTTGAGTTGATTATGAGTTAATTTTCAATTGATAATTAGCTCACAATAAGTTCACTTTAGTTACTCACACAACTTGACACAAGCCATGGGTTCAGGTACGGACTTATAAGTCCGGACCTGAACCTGAACCTCTGGACTTGAGTCCGGACCTGAACCTGAATGTGAGTCCAGGTACGCAGCACTAACTGTGTGTGATGTGATCATGTTCAGACACGTCATGAGTTATCCAACATGAGAAAACCAGTTAGGCCACATTGATTGTTCTTGGGTGATAAGGTGTGGTGTTGTGTTGACTCACAGTCAGTCCAGGCTTTGCAGCAGGCTGTTCAACATGACTAATTGTCCGGTTTCTTACATGTTTTCCTGAGGACCGACTTCATCCATTGACCTCTGCAGAGCCTTGTGTTCAGTTGATGTCAACTCTACGATAAAAGGAGAAAAGCAGTACAAATGGAGAACGATCTTGGTGAGTAATTCAGACAGTAATGTTGAGGACAAATGTTGCTGCTGTTTCTTCAAAATGCAAGGACTTAAAGTACTTCAATAGTTAGAAGGACTTGACATGTTGTTTGAATTGAATTTGTATCGAAAGTATATTCTTCTTTATGTTATTTATATTATGTTAAGCAGATCTATTTTGATGTCAAATCAGCTTGTTCAAGAGATTAGTGAGCAAAAAGCGTTCACTTTGAATTTCTAACATATCAGTTCATAATAAATAATGTAAAAAATAATAATATCTGCAAAACTTTGAGAAAAACAACTCAACTGAAACAATGCAACATGTGGCACGATGCCAAATAAAACCAGTTAGATCTCAATCTTGTTTGCCAGTAAGTTAACTCCCATCTAGTTATAATAATAGTCTTTCCATAACATGTTCCTGTACTGAGTCATAAGTTAAATAACACCTGTAGAACTTGATACTTTTGTGAAATGTAGCCTTTTTAATTGTTATTGGTGCTGCGATAGAGCTCTGTAGTAAATGTAGTAAAGTAAAAATGTAGATGAATAGAATTTTTTTAATATTTACATTGTGCAATACTCAAAACATTTCCTGGCTTCTAGTATTGCCGCTTTCTCAAGAAAACCCTCGTGAAAACAACTTTATATCTGACACATTGCTTCCTTAGGTCCTTGGAAATACAAATTCCTTAGTTGCATCCCCGACGGAATAGGGAAGTAAGCTCTAACCAGCATACCGTTTGGAAGGGACAGTATTTATTAGTCTCATCTAAAAGTACAACACATTGAATGAATAACTACGTCCAGTTGATCTAAATAGCTCTGAGTCAACACTGCACAACTTTAGGTCATTTCTAGGTAAAATCATAGAAAAAGGTTTTTTCAACAGTTGAGTAATTTCTTGCATTTAAACAACTGGACGTTGGATGTGTTCCAGTCAGGATTTCGTCCAAACCACAGCACTGAGACTGCTCTTGTAAAGGTCTTCAATGACATCCACTTAAACACAGACAGTGGCAGAACTTCAGTGTTAGTATTATTAGATCTCAGTGCTGCGTTTGACACTGTTGCCACAACATATTGCTAGACCGACTGGAAAACCGGGTGGGACTTTTCATCAACAGTTCTAAATTGGTTTAAATCCTATACAGTGTGTACACCCTCCAATTGTGAAGTCAATCACACCCATAGAGTTTCCTTTTCTCAGTCTGGTCCCCTAAAAAGTTGCATTTCCAGACAAATACACTGCAATTGTCAAATGACATTTAATAACTACTTCGTTATTTTGTTGCCCAAACTTTATATATAACCAAGTTGTTATGTGTTTTCTTGTTTAGTTTTCCTACTTAAAAAAATAAGTTTTAGTTTGTCAAAACTGTCACTGCAATCCGGGAAACAAAATACATTTCTCTTTTCTATTTTTTTTTAGATTTGGTTAAATATATATAGATTTAAACTTATGGACAACAAAAAAATAACTTGTATTATATTGTAGTTCAATATGATACAATGATAGCATCTGGATGTCAAGCTAAATCACCATAAAACACATAATATAGTTTGTACCCTGAAAAAAGAGTTATGTTATTTTGTTGAGCTACACCACATCACAAAAGCCCTTTGATTTTGCCTCGTCACTTCTTACATTTTCAGTATCGGTTGCATTCTTTTCACCAAGAGTCACTTAGCATAGCAAGTGACGAAGAGAGGTCATGTGTCATTGTCATCGGATTGTGTTGATCTCTTTCCTTTTAGCTCTTTTCAATTTGCCTCAAAATGAATTGTTATAGTCCAGTGTCATTATAAAAATAGTTTGTCTCACTTTACTCCTATTCTTCAGACTCCATCACCTAAATGAAAGGGATACAAGTTGTTAAAAATAACTCTCCCATAAAGTCCCTGACAAACAACACAAGCACGAGTTCATCAGATAATTCCTCTTTGTTCAGTCATCTAAAGCAGCACAGACACCTGCTCTGATAACCTTTTCTGGTTTTGGTTATTTTTTCATCGAAAATGATCTGTTCTCCTACTCAGTGTGAGGAAATCTGCTGTCATACATTTGTGAATGTTTTTAAGCCAATTTGATCATCACCAAATGCATTATCATCAAGCCCAGGAAGATGTTTCACAAATAAATCAAAAAATGATAAATTTTGTAAAATCTTCTTTCTCTATTTCATTACTTCTTGTCCAAAAACATGTCCTTTGTCTTTCAGTGGAGAGAGAGAGCATCACCCTGTCGGAGGTCAGACTCGTCCTGATTGGTGAAAGATGGGCTGGCAAGAGCTCCTCTGGCAACACCATACTGAGAAATGACAGGTTTGAGTGTGGCCGAACCAGAACGGCTCAGTCTGAAATGAGGCATGAAGTGGTCGAGGGCAGGGAGCTCATCGTGGTCGATGTTCCAGGATGGAGCAGCTCCCTCTCCCTCTCTGAGATCCCAGAGGGGGACAAGCAACGATTTAAACTCAACGCATCCAAATGTCCGCCCGGACCAAATACTTTTCTCCTTGTTATTCCCATTGACACTGCTTTTTCTGCGATGACGAAGAAGACCGTGGAGGAGCACATGAAGCTACTGGGAGAGCGGGTTTGGAAACACACCATGGTGCTGTTCACCTGTGGGAATTACCTGGGGGGGAAGACCATAGAGCAGCACATAGAGAGTGAAGGAGACTCACTCATGTGGTTAATAGAAAGATGCAAGAACAGGTACCATGTGTTTGAGAACAAGGATAAGAGTTTATCTCAGGTGACACGGCTGCTGGAGAAGGTAGATGAGATGGTGTGGCAAAACAAAGGCAGGATCTACGAGGTAGACGAGCAGACCTTAAACATCATTGAAAAGAAACATCGAGAAGTGACTGAAAGGGCAAAACAGAGAGAGAGGCGGTCCGAAGAACAAAGACAACAGATGAAAGCACTCATTGCAGGTTAATATCACTGTTTGTCCACTCAAACAAATACTTTCTGTATTTAATTTTCCTGTATTTGCCTAATTTTATCAATTCATATGTAATCAATGTATTGATGGATTTTGTTAATACATATTTTGTCAAATCAAATCCTACTATAAATCTCTCTATGACCGGTTTTTAAGTAGCTGTGAAAGTTCAATAATCTTTGTTTTTCTCAAACAGAAGAGATGAAAACCATCCCGAAACTCCGGATGGTTCTCTTGGGAAGCCGAGGCGTTGGGAAAACCTCACTAGGGAACACCATTTTGGGAATCAAAGAGCAAAAAGATGGAAAAAGAACGGCACACTCGGTGGGCCGACAGGGTTGTGTGGGTGAAACTGAAATAACCCTTGTTGACACTCCAGGTTGGTGGAAAGGCTTCCCTGAGTGTGACACCCCTGAAGCGATCAAAGAAGAAGTGATACGCAGCCCGTCCCTGTGCCTCCCTGGGCCTCAGGTCTTCCTGCTGGTGATAGACGCAGATGCATCCTTCAATGGAAAACACTTGGATGCCGTGAAATCACACATGGAGCTCCTCGGAGAAGAAGTGTGGAGACACACTATTGTAGTTTTCACCAGAGGAGACTGGCTGGGAACACACACCATAGAAGAGTATATCGAAGGGGAGGGAGAGGCGTTGCAGTCGCTGGTTGAACAATGTGGATACAGATATCATGTCATTGATAACAAGAATACAGATGATGGTACCCAAATCACAGAGCTCCTGAAAAAAATCACTGAGACCTTGGCTGGAAATGGTTGTGACCATTTTGTCCCAGATGAGAAGATATTTGATGCCATTGAAGAGAAGAGAATGAAAGTGAAAGAAGGAGCAAAACTGAGGCAAAGTCAAGTTAAGGCCCACAGAAGATTGTGCAAAGGTAAGGTTCACTGTCAGAGAATTTTCCAGATTCAGAGAGTGAGTAGAAACCAGGGGTGGACACAATTACAGAGATCCAATACTGAGGCATTGTTGTTAGCATGTTAGCATGCTGCTGGCCTTAGCATTCAGGTCACTGCTGGGAGCACCTTTAGCTCAAAAATGTGCTGTAGTGTGATGGACTCCAAGTCATCATTTCTAAATGTTGCCACATTACTGTTTACTGCAGGGCTACTGATTTCTGATACAGGAACAAATCTGTTGATTAGTCTTGTGTGCATGTGGTTTTTAGCCTGCATTTCTTTTCTTCTCAGAATCCAGTAAAGAATTACATGCACTGACTTTTCTGATGCTTGGTCAGAAGACATTTGGAAAGAGTGCAACAGGAAATACCCTCCTGCGTAGAGAAGTGTTTCCCACCTGTCAGAATGAGTTCTGTCAGGTGGAGCAAGGGAAAGTTGATGCCAGAGCGGTCACAGTGGTCGACACCCCGGGTTGGTGGAAGGATCCCTCCAAATCCACAGAAGAGATGGACAAAGAAATAGTCCGAGGTCTAACTCTGAGCCCATCAGGCTTTCATGCTGTTCTGCTGGTTGTCCCTTTGGACCTGACGTTCAGAGAAGCTCAGCGGGCCGCCCTGGAGGAACACATGAAGCTCCTTGATGTCAGCGTCTGGAAACACACCATGGTGCTGTTCACATACGGAGACAAACTAGCAGATCAATCCATTGAGGAGCACATTGAGAGCGAGCACAAGGCGCTACGCTGGTTAATAGACAAGTGTGAGAACAGATACCACGTTGTGAACAACTTGAAGAAAAGTGATATGAGCCAAGTTACTCAGCTGTTTGAGAAGGTAGAGGAGATGGTGGCAGGGAACAGTCGACAGCTCTTCTGTCCTGAGATGAGCGAAATCTACTTAAACATAGATGACAAATTCAAGAGGATGCAGCTCAAAGATGTGCTGAAGCAGCGACTGGCTGAGGAGTACAAGAGGAGAGAGCTGGAGATGATGACAAGCTTCAAGAAAACACTCCTCGAGCTGCAAGCTCAGATCGGAGACAGTGCAACAGGCACTAAATCTAAGTCGCTGAGTGAGTATCACGCTACGATTGGGGATGATCAATATTTTTTCATAGTGTGAATATATCGTTGTTTTAACCTTTTGTTTTGATGATAATTCCTAGTTGGTGACAGGACCAAACTCAAAGTCAAGGGTATTGGTCAGAAGAAGAAAGATGGAAAGGACAAGGAGGAAAACATAAACTCAAAGATCAGCCAGGAAATTGAAAGGCTGAATAACGACATAAAAAATAAATCTTCAGATCTTCGCCTGAGCAGTCTCGACTACCTGTTCCCAACCTGTAAGTCCAAAAAGGAGATCTTCATTTTTTAGCATTCAAAGTAGCACTGAGCAAGACTTCACAGTCAAATTGTGTTTTGTTTAATTTACAGTTAAAGGAGAGTCTACGCCAGACGGGAAAACGTCCTCCAGCCAATTTGAGGACGTCCTAGGTTGGCTGGCATCAGTTGAGTTTGGCACAAATGAGGAGAACCAGTTGACCCTCAACTTCTCTCAGACGTCCGGATACAGATCTGTGCTGCCGCACGATGGCTTGGAGTTTGACACAGACGAATACCCCTGAATGTTCTATGTGATTATTTTAGGTTTAATTTTTTACACAGATTGATTGACTTACTGTTTATATTAATAATAAATGATATGTATATATTTGTACAATATACAAAATGCACCTTACAATTAAACATTCCTATCATTAAACTGCACCCTATTTGCTATAGTCCGTCTTGGTGATTCATAAACGCCTGTCTTCACAACATTACATCTAGTTATATGATGAGCTAGACTATTGTGATGGACAAATGTGTCCAAAACTTTATTTTGGCACAATAAAGTAATGTAATGTGAAGGGCTGGCAATATTTAAACTGTATGACTATATTTGTATTCCAGTTACAGAATTCCTCCACAGAGATGATAAACTTCAGCACTCAATGTAATTTTTCACCTGTATTTTGAAAACAAACATTAAATCTTTGGCATGTAATGCCACATGGTGATTGCAATACTCTAATTTATTAGTTACACACATTAGATATGCAGTCAGAACTATAATGTATTTAGATGTAGATTGAGTACATCATGTACCATAACTGTGTACATACAAATTACTTCTTCAACAGCATTAATTAATTAATTATGCTTATTATTATTATTATTATTATTTTTAATTCCTTATGAATGAAACACCGCCTGTGCAGTTACATTTATAACAAGACAAACTAGCTTGAGAACCACACACACACACGCACGCGCACGCACACATGCACACACACACACACACACACACACACACACACACACACACACACACACACACACACACACACACACACACACACACACACACACACACACACACACACACACACACACACACACACACACACACACACACACACACACACACACACACACACACACACACACACACACACACACACACACACACACACACACACACAGAGTTCAGTAAACACTTCGACTACTGAGCCACAGCCACCACAATAAAATGACCCTGGACAGTTTCTGGCCTTAATTGCTATAGTTTCAAACCCTTCTCAAATGATGATGTTCATTTTAAACTGATAAATAATAAGCTAAGTGTGGTTAACCATGCAGACATACTGTAGGCTAACTGTAAATGCTGTGATGTAAGAAGTACTCAGATAATATACATATAAATACTACCAGGGCTCTCAAGTCTCACGCATTTGGCGTGAGACACACGCATTCCACTCCATTCACACGCTCACACGCCACACCTTGTATTTCTCACGCAGAGATTTCTTTCCAGGGTACCGCCCACCAAGTTGCGCCGCAATTTTGTAAACAAACTAGTACAGAATCACTGTAGCCACGCATCAACCAATCAAAAGAATGTAAGCAGTCGAACAGCCAATTAGAAAATAACATGGCTGTATCCGGGTAGGATTTAGACATTCTGCCCTATACTTTATAGACAGGTAAGGGTTTCAACATTTTCCAGGATTTCAATACTTTGATTGAATACTGAAGAAACACACTCCTCAATGTCAGTCTTGGTACTTTATTGACAAAGATGACGACACCCTGAAACAGAGCAATGCCGCAGGATAAGCTGACAAAGTATTACATACATGCATATCATGACCAATACACATATATTAAATTACATATATTAAAGACACACTAAACAGTAGTGGAAACAGTCTTACATGAGTGAGTGGATGAACGTCTCAACTCGAGGCGGAGTGAATGAACAACATGTGAACTAAAATGGCCGCTAAGCACTACCGGGTCACAGCACGGCATATCTGGGCAGCGACAGCAGTGACGCTGCCCTCTTGTGGCCGGCGATAAACTCTTCATCCCCCCCAGACCGGAAAGCTATGGGACGAAATAGGTTAACGGTCTAAATCCAGCTGCCGGACTCGGGCTCGTAACGTGCAGGCGGCCTCCTCACGCGGCCTGGCCGAGTAGGCTGGGGCAGCATCGGCGGCGACTGCGGCACCGGTGCGCCCAGGAAGGCACCCGTAGGAACGGTGAGGTCAGAGGACACCTCACCGGCAGGTGCCGGAGGGGAAGCGCCCATAGCCGAGTCGCGGGGCCCAACAGCCGGCCGCTGAGCGATCCCCTGGGGCGTCGCCCAGCCCGGGTGGATAGGTGGGGGCTGATGGTCCAGAGCAGCGGGCGGCGGCAAGTGCGCAGCCGGCTGCTCACGGGCGCAGGGTGTGGCCGGCGTATAGGCACGGAGGAAGCGCCGGTTGCGCAGTGTCAAACGTCCCGAACCGTCAACCCTGATCCGATACTGGTCGTGGCCCGGCGACTCCACCACGATCCCTGACCTGTCCCATTTATGGGGGCTCGGGCCTTGCTGGTTCTGGAGGAATACCCTTTCGCCGAGTGCCAATGGGCGGAGCGGTCTTGAGTGAGTCCCCAGAGACTCGGTGGTACGGGACATACGGGTCCGAAGGGCGTCCTCCTTCGCCGCCCATGCCTCGCGCCATAGCAGGCGGATGTGCGGGTTCGAGAACTTCTCGAGGCGGTTCACGAAGGAGAGCGAGCCACGAAGGAGAGCGAGCCACGAAGGGGGTGGCCGAAGATGATCTGCGCTGGCGAGAGGTTGCAGTCGGGGTCAGGCGTGTTTCGCAGCTGCAGCATAGCACGCAGGAAGCGGTCCTGATCAAGGCCGCCCGACGGGCCGGTGTTGGACATAAGGAGGCGCTTAGCGGTCTTAACCGCAACTTCTGCCCTCCCATTCGACTGCGGGAAGCTAACGGACGACACACGGTGTTTGACGTGCCATAAGCGGAGGAAATCCTCAGTGTGGCTCGCCTTGAATTCCGGACCACCGTCGCTCGAGAGCTCCTCCGGTACGCTGAAGGTGGCGAAGAATGAACGGAGGTGTTGGACCAGGCCAGCTGAGCCCGCCAGGGCAGTACCCGCCGTAGAGCTCAGGACCTCTACCCAGCCCGAGAGACGGTCCCCGACAACTAGGTAGTGGCGGCCCCCATAGTCGAAGAAGTCAGCAAACACCGCCTCGAATGGCGTGGACGGGGGTGAGGATGGCAGGGGGGGTGTAGCCGCCTGTGACGGAGCATTGCGGTTGCAGTCTGCACATCCGTCCCTGGTGGCCTGAATGTCCCCGGACATCCCGGGCCAGTAAACTATGGCTCGGGCATGCTGCCCCATCGCTGAGGTTCCCTGGTGGGCGGCATGGAGATGCTGAAGGACTCTCCCACGGAGGGATGGGGGGACCACGACGCGGTCCCGATAGAGCAGGACGCCGTCCTGTGCGTAGATGGACTCACAGACCGATGACAGGCTCGCCAGGGCAGGGTCATTTACGTCAATCCCACCCTCCTGCTCGATGAGTTGGAGGAGGTGGCCGAGGCATCCGTCAGCTGCTGTCTCCCGTGCGAGGAGGGGCCAAGAGACGGCTCCGAGCTCCCGTGCGTCGTCGCGGATGGAGGCCATGAGTGCTGACTCCACGGCGTCAGGCCCGCTCGGCAGCCCCAATGAGAGGCCGTTCGCTGAGCCCGAGGGGGAAGGATGCCTCGACGTGGCATCAGCGGCATAGTTGCTCTTGCCAGGCAGATGCACAATGTCAAAGCGCCATGGGAGGGTGCGTTGCTTGAGTCTAAACAGACGCGAGTTTGTGATCTCATCCAGCGTACGGTCGCCAAAGATCTTCACCAACGGCTTATGGTCGGTGACCACGACGAGGTTGTCGGACCCCTGCGTGAAGTACCGCGTCTGTTCCAGACCCCAGGCCACAGCTAGGGCCTCTCCCTCGACGGCCGCATAGCGCTGCTCCGCAGGGGACAGGAAACGCGAGCCCGCGAGGGTGATCCTCCATCCACCTGGACAGCAGTCCGGTATGCCCGAGGCACAGTGACAATGTTGCTGGAGCAGGAAGTAGCCAATGCCACGCATGGACCAGTCAGGGCGGAGGCAGGTACGCTTCTGCATGTCGTAGATCTCCACGCCCTCACGGATGGCCTCCATTATGGCTTGCTTGGACGCCTGGAAGGCCTCCTCCAGAACGGGGGACCATAGGAACACACAGCGTGGGCTGAGGAACGGCTTAAATGGAGCCATCGTGTCACGCAACTGGGCGTAGTTGGCCACCTGGTTGACAAGGCCGAACCAACTCCTGATGTCCGTCGTGGAGCTAGGGGTGGGGAAGTCCCGGATGGCGTCCAAGTATTTCGGGAGCGGTTCGATGGTAGATTCCGACACCCTGAAGCCAGCAAAATCGACACACCTCTCCGCGAACTGAAACTTGTCTGAGTTCAACACGATTCCTGACCGGCCGACACGCGTCAGGAAGTCGATGGTCCTCCACCAGTGTTGCTCCAGGTCGGTGTCATAGTGGATGGTATCATCCACGCAACGTTCCTTGCGTTCATAGTCCGAGAGGACGGCATCAAACCGACGGTTGTAGCCATCCCCTGATGACAGGAAACCCTGTGGTGCCCTGGTGTAGCGCCAACGGCCGAAGGGTGTGATGAAGGTAGTGAGGTGGCGATCCGACTCACGCAGGGGGACACTGTGGTAGCCGTTCCAGGCGTCCGTGACGGTCTTCCAGGTGCCCTTAGGGACGCGGCGTGCAAGGTGGAACGGGGACTCAGTGGCGAAGGTCTCACGTTGGCAGAACTTGTTAAGGGGAGAGAGGTCCACGGTCCTGCGTGGGGAGCCGTCGTGCTTCCGAGTGACTACCATACGATGGCACCACGTCACAGGCTCGCCGTATGGCACACGTTCAATGACCCCAAGGGCTTCGTCCCACAGTAGGTCATCGTGGACCCTCCGCTGCCAGTGTAGAGGCACTGTAGCCGCGGTGTGACATGCCCTAGGCGTAGCTGCGGGGTCTACGTGCATCTCGATAGGTGGCCCCTCCATGCATGGTAGTGCTTGATGGGGGCAAGTATTGAACGTTGACGAGGCATATCTCCCGAGTAGCCAATCTTTCATCCTGTTATTGTTCTCTGGCTTACAAGGGAACGGCAGTGCTACGGGGCGCGCCGGGGGGACCGTGCGCTGAGGACATGTGCACTGGGCGTCCCGGGGGTCACCTGGCCCCACACAGCCGCCGTTGGCTGACCTCGTCGCATTGACTAACAAGGGCTGGTCTGGCGTGTCAGCCGTGTCAGGGCTACGCCTTTCCTTGTGCCCCCCTGCAACGTCGTCCGATGGGAAGTTCGCGGGCAATAGGCCGAGGTTGAGCAACGACTCGTAGGAGAGGTACATGGCCCGGACCGAGTTGCTCACATATACCATGGAACGGCAGGATGTGACACGCCCCCCACTGCAGGTTGTCGAGAGCCTAGCGAAGAACGCCCCCTCGATGGATATAGGGGAGCGGTTGGCGGCTGACAGGCTGACGGGTCGCAGGTCGTCCCGCGAGAAACCGCAGGCCAGGAACTCCTCCAGCGACCAAAGGTCCGACTGCGCGCCAGTGTCCGCGACGGCGGATATCCGAGCTCCGTCGGCCGAGCCCCGGTTGCCGGTGCCATCCCTCAGCCCGACTGGCATGTCCATCGAGATGGTGATTAATGCTCGGGGGTGGTCTCTCAGCCTGGCCCGTCTCCATTCGCCCTTGGAGAAGATGTGGTGCTCGAGTCTGATAGGTGCTTGTCTGTTGACACATCCGTGCGACGTCGGGGCGCGGCGTCGGCGATGGCTCCTGTGACGTCGGCCAGGGCGGGCCCCAGCTTGCACCGATGAGACCTGGGAGACCGGCTCCGACCCCATGGCGGCCTGTTGACTGTCGGACGACGGCTGTTGACGCCTCTGTCGTCGGCGGGCCCTATAGCAGCCGATGCACACCTGGTGAGGCTTAGGATTCCACCCGCGAGGCCCCTCCGTGAAGACGTTAAAGACGCTCTTACATTCCGGGCACGAGGCACGTTTAGCCCCGTCCGCAGGGCTCGGGGCGGGGCTCGTCTGTGGAGTCGTCTTCAGGCGCCGGAATGACGACATGGCTGATAGGGAGGACGACGGGAGAGCGTTACGGGCCATCTCTCTGTTCTCGACAAGTGCAATTACGTTATTAACTGGCTTAACCAGGACGTCAGGTGTCCCCAGCGTCTCGCGGCGTATGTCCGAGTCATAAATGCCATTGAGCAGAACATCACGGATGATGTGATCGGTATAGTCCACGTCCTTACCACACTCGCATACCGCATTATATGCACATGTCTCTGCTTTACCCCGCACTCTGGCAGCGAATGCACGGAATGTCTCATCGCGTTCCTGGCGGAGCTTAAGTAGCTCGGTGCGCAGGACGCATGTAGCGACTGGGATGACAGAGTACAGGTCCAGCGCACTGAAACAGCTGGAAGGGGGCCTGGGCATCCCCTATGCCTGAGCCGGCGCGGAATACGTCCCATCGGCGGATGAACACGTTCCATTCCTCTATCGACACGCCCACATCAACTTTGGGCCGATCGAGTCTCGGGCCGTGAGGGGCTGGGGCCTGGGTTGGCGCGGACATGACAGGCGCTGCGTGCTGGTGGCTAAATCCATGAATCGTCAATATAGCAATGACGAGTGCTTCAGACAAGTCTTGGGATTCGAACTCGCAGCCGGGGACAGGGCATCCAACAATGACCATGGTGTCGTCATGAAGAAACACACTCCTCAATGTCAGTCTTGGTACTTTATTGACAAAGATGACGACACCCTGAAACAGAGCAATGCCGCAGGATAAGCTGACAAAGTATTACATACATGCATATCATGACCAATACACATATATTAAATTACATATATTAAAGACACACTAAACAGTAGTGGAAACAGTCTTACATGAGTGAGTGGATGAACGTCTCAACTCGAGGCGGAGTGAATGAACAACATGTGAACTAAAATGGCCGCTAAGCACTACCGGGTCACAGCACGGCATATCTGGGCAGCGACAGCAGTGACGCTGCCCTCTTGTGGCCGGCGATAAACTCTTCAAATACATTACTCAGTTCTTTACACATGGTGCTCTTTTTAGATTTCAGGAACTACTACCTTTCCATGGGCCGGAGGAACAGGACAAGTGTGTCCGGGACGTGTTATTTACAATATCGGACAAGTAGATCTTTCAATTGACTTGTCCGACGGACAAGTGACGTTTTTCGACCTGATTTATTGACAAATTATTGATACATTCAGTTTACAAAAGGCAGAACTCATTCGCAAATTGTACGTGTCCGACATTGTTCGTTTAGAAGTGTTAGTTTCGGTTCTGCTTGTCGATTCCTAAGGAAATGCATCTCGCCGCTTTCTGTACAGTTAGACGGGGGCGGAGCGGGGCGGGAAGTGTAGCACAGTGGCAGGCTTGGGAAGCAACACTCGGTTCCGAGTAGGAACAAATAACAATTTCCGGTACCGGGATTAATAAGAGTTGTGAGGACAGGAGGCGAGGCCGAGCCCCGCGGACTGCAGCTCTCTCTCTGCTCCGTATCAGCTGATCGCTGCTCGGTGCGGCTCAGCGTCTCTCTCTCTCTCTCTCTCTCTCTCTCTCTCTCTCTCTCTCTCTCTCTCTCTCTCTCTCTCTCTCTCTCTCTCTCTCTCTCTCTCTCTCTCTCTCTCTCTCTCTCTCTTTCTACACACAGCGGATCCGCTGCCCGTTTAACAGCCTCATCTTTGTCAAACTTTCTTATGTTCTTTCTCGAACACGTAATGAAGGTTATTAAGCGTTTTAACTCCTGTGTTGTTAATATTAACCACCATTTCCTTTATGAAGTGAAGCAGCCTCCCTGTCTGTCCTCGCGCTGTCCTCACATCCCCGGACCCCCAGACTCGGAGGAGCAGGATGTCAGTATTGTTTATGAAGCAGGGTATAGAAAGTACATTATGGAAATGAAAATACTATTTCTTTACTTTTACAAACAGTGAGCAGCTGCAGCATGTGTATTGCAGGACGTGTGTAAGCGTGCAAGCGTCTTTGCGTTGTAGAAAAGCGCTAGGCCTATAGGCTATAAATATAATGTATTATTATTATTATTATTATTAGGTTATGTCCTATGTGTTGGACATGTGTGGTTGGACTCTGTCTCACAGGCAGTGTAACATCAGAGGAGACTGGGCCAACTGTACATTCTCAAACTGCACCACTAGAACTAACTAAACAATGCAGAGATTATTTTTATATAATTGTATTCAATAACCGTAAGAAATTAAACAGTATGTGATTTGTAAATAGAAATACAGATTTGACTTAATGTTTTCATAAATATATTTTTCTCCCAGTTTGTCATGGGACTTATTTTTACCCTCTCAAAGAACCAGAACCGAAAATAACCGGAATCGAAAAGCAGAACCGGAATCGTTAAAATCCAAACGATACCCAACCCTATGGGTGATGCAGTAAAATCTCACTTCTCACTTACGTTAGCGGTGTCATAAAAACCGTGGGAAAATGTAAAATACGATGACGAAGAAGAAGATTCCAGTGGCCCCAATTTTTGTCCATTCTGGACAAGTGAAAAATGTATTCGGACAAGTACATTTCCAAACTCACTTGTCCATGGACAAGTACTCTCTAAAAACTTTTTCTCACACCTTAGGTGTGTGAGGAGTTCCTGGAATATCAGCTGATGGATATCCCCATGGTTCCTTTTTTTAAAGGTGACCGGTTTGAGCCAGTTTGGGAGGCTCACTAAAATAGCTCAACTTGTTCTAGTGCTCCCTCACTCTAATGCCGACGCGGAGAGGGTTGCCACCAACACCTACAACAAAAAACACACTTTTTATGGATATTTTACAAATCACCCTTTTAAACTTTATTCTTTTTTTACTGTCATATAGTATTTCATACCTGTTTTTCATTTATTCTCTTATTTTTGTATAACTATAATGATCATATAAACGTGTGCCTCGGAAATAATTGTTTACATTAATGGTGACCAAAACATTTGAGACCCACTGAGATAACACTGAGAGAGTCCTTTAGCTCACTGAGTCTCTCAGTCTGACAAGAGAGGACTCTCCTCCACTTTGTTGTTAAAAAAACTCCTTATATCTGTTAGCGTAGCTCGCTAGCACCAGAAGCTAACAGCAACGATCTCCAGTACCGGTGCGCTCTCTCTCTGGCGCACACAAAATGGCTCGTTCCACACACACACACACACACACACACACACACACACACACACACACACACACACACACACACACACACACACACACACACACACACACACACACACACACACACACACACACACACACACACACACACACACACACACACACACACACACACACACACACACACACACACACACACACACACACACCCACACACACACACACACACACACATGAAGAATGAAAATAAATATGTTTTTATATGAATTTATGTGTCATTTATCAGATAAGACCACCGTCCCCACCCAAAGCCCCGCCGCTGCCAAAATCTCACTCTGAACTCTGTTCAAAACTTGAGAGCCCTGTACTACAGTGTAATAATACCCTGTAGGAAATGTATATAAAAGTACTTACTGTGCGTAATGTCACATATATATAACTGGATTATTTTGTTATACTTATTGTGTTTAGCTGGTAAAGGTGGAGCTACTTTTAATGACCTTATATACTGCTGCTGGATATTTTAACCTGTAATTATATATCATATTTTATTTATAATTAGTTTTAGCTAATAATTTGAAGTAACTTAATAAATACTCAAGTGAAGTAAAAAGTTCCCCAACATCTTAATTACAGTACTTGAGTTAATATACTTTACTAACACCACTGTGTAAATAAATGTCCACATTTCAACATGTCTACCCTGCTGTTTACTGTTTTCTGCACTAGACAGCGACAAAACCCCGCTGTCAAGAAAATACTCTCTCTGACGTCACTTTCATGGGACGGAAGTTAAGAATTGTAGTCGTTAGGAACCCTGACATGACAAATCAAACTGCATTTTGAAATACATACAACCAGCCAAGTAAACACAAGAACAGGTAGGTGTTTTTGTGGTTAAACTATGCGGCGTTCAGTGTTTTCCTGTAATGAACATATTTGTTTCTGTCGTTGGTGGCTGTTATTCTGTGGTGGATTGAATGAGCCCAGCCCAATGTTGTTGACTGAACACGGAGCTAATAAGCAAGCTAACTGCAGTCATATAGCTGTTTATATTCAGTGTTTAAACCTTATAGAGGGCTAAATATATTGACACAGATGATCAGCTAGCGTCTGTGTAAGTTTGTCACATCTCTGTGTGTCTGTCATGTAAATGTTACTGAGGCCTAACCCTGAATGCTACTCTGCATTTCCATCATAAACAGATCTTTGGGTCTCTAGCACCAACAGGAAGGATGGTAAGATGTGTTTTATTTGGACATGTTTGTGTGTTCACTGCTTTGGTACAGCGCTTATGTTGTACATGCGATCAATTATTTATCATTACTCTAACCTAGAAGATGTAACTGTACTTACCTCATCTTCCTCCCCATTGCTGTGCTTTTGACAGCATGGTCGAGTGAAGGTTAAATCTACAGCCCAGCAGGAAGAGAAGAAAAGACAGAGAGAAGAAACTGAAGATATACGTGGCTGCACGAGATGCCTGTTTTACCAAGGTTTTTCAGAAAGCCTCATTTATATCATGTCGTATACAGTATGTTTTACATGATAAGGCTATTCATTTTTTGTTTATAAATGTGCTATATAAATAAAACTTGATTTGATTTGTCTGAACAACTTTAATGAAAAACAACAATGAATTGTTCCTTTTAAAAGGTTCTACCTGTGTAGTTTAACCCCAGTATAGCTTGCCATCCCACCATTGCACCCGGTTACATGTTGTTCATTACCATGAGCATGCATTTTAGTTTTGTTCACACACAACATCCTGTTGCTGTAAATACTCACTAGAGCACCACATTTGCATTACGAAATCAAACACATCCAACAGATGTAATAACTTATGAAAACTGCAGTGCAATGCTATTATGGGAAATACTGAGCCTTTAAAAAAATGAAATGGGCTTCAGACCGAGAGCTACTGAAAAGATAGGTAAGTTAGAAAGAATAGAAAGATGTAAGAATAAAGAAAGACAAAAGCCTTATCCATTATGTGAAAGACTCCATGTGACTACAATGTGGAGCATTAAACCAGAAGTGATGCTTATTAAATAGTTTCACTAAGCAGCACCTTATTATTAGTTTTATTTTGTCTTTTTGCTAATATCTTGTCCTTTGTATTTGCCTTCCTCTTTTCACCCTGTATGACAGAGGAAGGAGGGTATCTTCGACGATGAAGCTCTGCAGATTTCCCAGCAGCTCCTGTCTTCCAATCCTGACTTTGCAACCCTCTGGAACTACAGGAGAGAGATCCTAATGTACCTGGAGACTGTGAAGTGAGATCATAACCATGTATCCTATTATCTGAATATTTACAGTAAAAAACGTTTTGAATGGAAAGCCATCAGAGATTTGACAGGAGAATGATGTCTTTGTTTCTTGATATCTGCTCCAGGGAAGAGGATGAAGTGCAAAAGATTTATGTGGCTGAGCTCTCTTTTCTGGAGTCGTGCCTCAAAGTGAACCCAAAGTCCTACGGCAGCTGGCATCACCGTTGGTGGGTCTCAACCCGCCTGCCCAAACCGGACTGGGCCAGAGAGCTGAACCTGTGTGATCGCTGCTTGAGCCTGGACGACCGAAACTGTGAGTAAAGAAGGACAAAAGGAGGATGATGACATTGTTAAAATCTGGTTAATTGAGCATTTTATTTTTATTTATCTAAGCCTGATATTAACCTGCACTCTTTCCATCTATGTCTCACACCTTATTTGACCAGTCCATTGCTGGGATTACCGCCGGATGGTTGTGAAGATGTCCGGTGTGCCCGTGGATCAGGAGTTGGCCTTCACCGATCGTTTGATTGGCTCCAACTTCTCCAACTACTCCAGCTGGCATTACCGCAGCACCCTGCTGCCGCTGCTCCACCCAGAATCCCCTGAGCCCACATCACCGTGCCACAAGCCCCCCCAATCCTCCACTCCGCCATCTCCCCAAATCCTCTCCCACCGCGTCTGTGAAGAGCAGCTCCTGAAAGGTAAAAACAATTTTGCAAGTGAATGACAAGGGTTTGAAGTCAGCAATACCTATTAACAACCAACAGGGGGCAGACTAAGGCTTCACATTGGCTGTAAATTATAGAAGTTTTACAAAAATAAATATTGCAAAATTACTTCTGTTTTAAATGCAGCTCATTAAGCATGTAACAGGAAGCATCTTACTACGCCCATTTTGTTTTCAGAGTATGAGCTTGTACAAAATGCTTTCTTCACCGACCCCAACGACCAGAGTGCTTGGTTCTACTATCGCTGGTTGCTAGGCAGAGGTATGTTGATCTGCATTTGTTTTTCATATGCACATACAGTATATATGAAGTACATAACGTTTTTTTGTGTATGAAATATTTACTGTGCTATAATACAATAATATAATTTGTACGAACAATGTTTTTTCTTGTTAACAGCTGAACGTGAAGAGATGATAAGCTGTGTGTATGTGTGTCGGGATGAAGAGAGAGTGGCAGTCGCCTTCTCTGGGCCCGTCAATGTGAGTATCTTCACTTCATACATATTTCCACATGTTTCCAAAAACATTACACGTTAAGTGACTCCTTAGGTCCTCTCTCTTTAGACCCCTTGAGCAACTGGCCAAATTTGTTCTTTTTGCATTTTTTTATTTTTGATATGTAGCAGAATGTATAAAATGCAGTGCAAATATAGAAGACTTTGATATAGTCTCCATGGTTATCTGAGCCACCTGTCTTCTTCCCTCCGCTCTGTTAGGCGCAGGCTTGCGGCCTGCTGCTGGTCCTGGACGGTTTGCCCCAGAGAGTGGAGTGGAGGAGCGTCCACCCGCGCTTTAAACACAGCCCGGTCTGGGTATCCTTTCCATTGGCTGGTCATGCCCCAGACATTATATTTGACTGTCACTGTGTGCTGCTGATTGAGCAGTAAACCAGTTTAATCATTTTTTAAGATAAGATATACTTTATCTTTACATCCAGCATGCTGATAAAACCCTGTGGTATGTGCGGAATGAGAAGGGGAAAAAGTTTGATCACCAAGGAAGGAATTCATTTCATTTCAAATTTCAAACCTTTATTTATCCAGGTGTATCCCTTGAGATCATTGATCTCTTATTCAACCTGCTAATGCCAAGAAGCTGTTATTATATACATATTAGATCATGATTTCATCTTTATTGAGTCATCCATATTTATGTTCATTTTTAATCCCATGTTATTAGCATATTGATGAGCGCAGGTGCAGCGGAGACACTTTTCATTCTGGTGACTCCCCCAGGATGTATATTCAGCATTATCTGATTATTTTATCTTAAAATGTGTATTTTAATTCTGTTTTCTTTTTAACTTAATTCCAAACGCGTAATGCTCTCTGATAGTGATAGAATTTACTGGTCTGTGCAAACTTAATTTAAGTGATTAAAGCCCGGTTTCTCCAATTTACTGTTTTGCTATTCCATCAAGGATGTCGTTTTGTCACACTGCCCAGCGCTGCCTGCTGCATTGGCATGGAAATGAGCCAGGGACTCACTATGAGGGTCTGGGTGGGTTCCATCTATCTCTTTCCCTGGCGGAGTAAATTATCAATTTTCTTTAACCTAACACCTGCTAAGATCTGTGATTTTCCTCCTGGAACGATAAGCGACATCCCGAATGAACACAACCTGACTGTGCACTGGACTGAGAAACCCACTCACAGAGACTGTGCTCTGTACACAGGTGATGCATCCCATGATTGTTTTACATGGCATGCTCTGTTAGGGTTCTGTTCTTCCTCGAGCCTCATTACACTTTAACTTCCACAGGTCGATCTGAGAGTTGGTGTCGGGACTCGGCTACGGATCAGGAACTTTTCAGGTATTGTTTCACCACAACAAAGCACATTGTGTGAGTCTTTCAAATGAGTAAAACTGGGTGTGTTCTTCTTTCTGTAGGAGTGAACTCTCAGTAGAGAAGACCTCAGTGTTGCAGTCAGAGCTGCAATCTTGCAACCAGCTACAAGAACTGGAGCCACTTAATAAATGTAAATAATTTAAATGCATCATATATGGTTCTTTACTCTTTACCGAACCAAATCACCATCGCCACAGACACTCAAATCACAAAAAACACACATACTGAGGTTTGCTGATAGTGATGTTTTCTCCAGCCTTGAAACCCTCTACTTGCCTTGGCAGGGTGCTTGTTGACCATTATCCTCCTGATGAGGGCGCTAGATCCTCTGGGATATGAGAAGGAGACACTGGCTCATTTCCAAACTCTGAAAGTGAGTACCAATCAATGACACTCAACAAAAAATAGGTCACAGACTGAGTAGGCTCATCTCCATTGAATATTTCACCTCCTCCTTTCCCTCACTCGCGTCCCTTCCTTGCGTCTTAGCTCCGCCTCCGTAAGACGCGATATAATTATAACAATATTAATAATTGATGGATTCATTTCCTTATGGTATTTGAGCTTGTTTCAGATCAACTTTTGTATTAGATGTTGTTATTTCATTTGTCCTACAGAAGTGAGACAAAAATCACTAAAACATGTATTAGATATGCCACCCGTATTTGTATATATCCTAAATGTTTGACGTGCTGTGGGTCTCCCACACATGCATCAAAAACCACAAGTAAGAACTGTTAGTTATAATTTTATAATAAAAACATTATTATTGAATTTGTAAGTATATTACACACACTTTAATGTTTTTATAGAGTATGATCTCCTCATTCGTTTAAGAGATTTAATATATTTTGCTCTTAATGGAGCACTTTAAACATTTAATGACTGATCCTCCTTTAACGCAGTGGTTCTCAAACTTTTTCTGTCAGGCCCCCCTTTGGAGAAAAAAAAAAGACGGCCCCCCCCCAACACAAATAGTCAGGCTCAGTGGCAGTTTTTAAATATTGAAGTTAAAAGCATCAATCTGGTGCACTTTGAGAGCAACATGAAGAGATCTATGGATACATCTCTCAACACCCATATGAAACAGAACTGTTAACAGATTTACTTTTTCTTTATGGATATTTTACAAATCACCCTTTTAAACTTTATTCTTTTTTTACTGTCATATAGTATTTCATACCTGTTTTTCATTTATTCTCTTATTTTTGTATAACTATAATGATCATATAAACGTGTGCCTCGGAAATAATTGTTTACATTAATGGTGACCAAAACATTTGAGACCCACTGAGATAACACTGAGAGTCCTTTAGCTCACTGAGTCTCTCAGTCTGACAAGAGAGGACTCTCCTCCACTTTGTTGTTAAAAAAACTCCTTATATCTGTTAGCGTAGCTCGCTAGCACCAGAAGCTAACAGCAATGATCTCCAGTACCGGTGCGCTCTCTCTCTGGCGCACACAAAATGGCTCGTTCCACACACACACACACACACACACACACACACACACACACACACACACACACACACACACACACACACACACACACACACACACACACACACACACACACACACACACACACACACACACACACACACACACACACACACACACACAGAGCCAAGCTTTAATGAAACACAGAGACCCAGATCATATTATTTTCGAATCAATAATTGTTCAAATTATGATTTTTTTTTTAAATCTTTTTTCTTTTTTTATAACCATTTTTCCTCCTGGTCTCTCGCGCCCCCCCTGGCATGCCTCTGAGCCCCCCAGGGGCGGCACGCCCCCCACTTTGAGAACCACTGCTTTAACGGTAAGATCAGCTGCAGTGAGCAGAGGCTGTGAAGGTGGGGGCAAGGCTTTTATACACGAGTACTAGTGAAAACACCTCCGCGTAGTCTGCTCTCGTGTATCCTCCCTTTCGTCTCCTCTGGAAGCCTCCTCCCTCACCCCTCCTCGACTCCTCCGTGTGCATTTCAGCAATTGGGACGTCCTTCAACATGGCGTGTCTTGATCGATTTCCGGGTCAAGTCCCGGAGGAGGGGAAGAGAGGAGGGACATTGAGATCAACCCAGAGTGTTTTTTTTTGTTCTTCAGGAAGTGGATTCTATGCGCTCTGCATATTACAGCGACCTGTGCAGCAAGTTTATGATTGAAAACACCATCCTGAAAATGGAATATGCTGAAGTGCGCGTCTTCAGTATTTCTGACAAGGTGAGTGGTGAATTGTGAAAAAGTCAATTAAAATGAGCCAATTAGTGAAGTGCTTATAATTAGTCATTTTTTTCCTTTTTGTTTCTAACAGAATCTGACCACTTTGTGCCATCTGGACCAGCTGTTATTGGTTACCCACATCAATCTGTCCTCCAATCAGTTGCAGCGGCTGCCTCCTCAGTTCGCCATGTTGCAGTGCCTGGAGGTGACAAAGCTCCATTTCAAAACCTTATATGTCCAAGACGGGCAGTGTGTTTTTTCGTCTTTTCTGTGTCCCACTATTGTTATTTGACAGTTGAATAGATACATACTGAGAACTTAAATTCTGCAGCATATTTCACTATAATGTTCTTGCTTTCAGGTCTTGGAGGCTGACGATAACTCTATAGAAAATCTGGAAGGAGTTTATCATCTTCCCAAGCTGGAGGAAGTCATCTTGAAGAATAACAGTATCCTTAAATCTTACCTGAAAAACATCCTGTTCAATATCGGAGTTATTCCTGTAGAATAACTGTCATAGAGATACATTTATATTATATCGCTATACATTACATGTTACTTGTTCGACGCCTGTACCCAAAGTGACTTACTGTACATGCACTCAATACTGTGGGCCATCCCCACAGGAGGGGGGTGAAGGGTCTTGCCCAAGGACACAACGACATGCTGACTACAGTGGGCATTGAACCAGTGATTCAAGGCTTTATTGTAATGTGCACAGTAGCTACAGTGTAGATATGGCAATGAAAAACTTAAGTTACAGGCTCCCCCAACAAAGCAACATGAATATATATAGGATATAAAACAAATAAAATAGTGCAAAAAGAGTCTATATTGCACAAGTAAATGGATCATGATATATAGATAAATAATTTGAATGTTTATGGATTCAGTGCTCCCCTGATCCGAAGATCAATGCATTAGCCCACTGAGACACAGCCCATATATAACTAATAATATTTATAATACTCCCCTCATAGTGTACACTTGACTCAGCGCACGGCTCTTAGCTGAAAAACAGCTTGGTAGAGAGTGCGAGCAGCTGAGGTTGTGTGAATAGTGCCACGTAAAACACTACACTCAAGGATGGAGTTTCCTAAGTTCAGAAAATTGCAGGCTCTTCCGTTTCAATGCATGAATAATTTGTTTTCACATGGAACGTTGTTAGGCGATCGGGTAAATAAAATCAGTGCAATAATTTCACAGAGCTTACGGCATCATTAAAAGGGGGAGAGACACATTAGCAGCACATCCTCACCTGCACCTTCTTCTCCTTCACGCTTCACTTCCCCTGATACACTCCAGAGGAATTAATGCAGTATACAGGTTGTGACACTGAGGCTATACTCAAGATCTGGTTTTGTAACCCTGTCAGTGCCTACCTTCTGATGCAAATGTAGGACTCCGGGTTTTATATTTAGAATAATTCATTAATGACATGTGGATCTCAGTGTTTGGAAAATGTACGCCCTATCTCCTTCTCTTCACTGCAGCCCACAGGAATGCTTTTTCTTTAACCCACATGCACAGAAATCTCTTCATTGTCAGATCTTCAGCCGCTGGCCTCCTGCCCCAAGCTAAAGCGCCTTGATCTCCGTGGCAACCCTGTAACTCAGACGGCCGACGTGGAGTCGAAGCTGGCAGAGCTGCTGCCCTCAGTCACAGACCTCCTGCTCTGATCAGACGTGGGCAGGACTCACTGCCATCACCATCAGCGCCACCGTTCAAATGTCCCTCGGTCTCTGCCGTGTTTGTTTGTGAAAGAGAAAGTGGGTGTTTTTCGTATGTCTTGTGACTCTGTTTGTTCCCCTCGTTTCGGGAGACTGTCAATCATCCTGATCCCTGAGGCTCTGAAGCCTGATGCCTCTGGGCAGAAGTCAGAAACCTCTAACACAAACGTTTTCAAAGTCTGAGACTGTATCCAGACAAAGCTTGGAAAAAGAAAGCCCCGCACCCCACCTTAGTTACACTAAATTCCTGCATGCATATGAGATAATGATTACGTTATCTGAGACAATAGACACTTAACAATTGAGCCAAAACAGCCCGATATGTCTGTTGGACAAACATTTTAAACTACATCAAATACATAAGAAGGTCATAAAGCATTTAATTCGTTTCTGACTCTGGGTACGGGGGAAACAGTAAAACTACTGTATCTCTGAACTATCTGTTTAACTAAATCAAACATTTAGGCAATTTTATGTGATCTTATTTTCAAAACTAATGTAATAGTATTTCACAACCACTAATTGAGCCTTCACTTGCCTCTCTCTTCAAAAACTTCCGTTCAAACACGTCAAACAATATGTTTAGATCTGTCAGTGTGAGTGATTGGGTAAGTGCGTATTAACCAATGTTGCATTTCTATGTGCGTGCGTATGGATATCCTTATTACAACAGAACCAATGCATGCAGTAACCCTCATCATGGAGTACATTTAGTGTATATGGATTGGCGTGCAGCAATGCTGGCTTATTGCTTCTATAAGCTTACAAATGGTTATATAAGAAAAATATGCATGTAACTAATTATCACCGCATCGCATAGTTCTCACGTTTTTTGAAGGGTTGTATAAAGCATATATATGACACTATACTGTTGCACAGTGTAAGTCACAGATCCAGTAATAAATCTGCACACATTGTGTCACTGCCTTCCAAAAAGCTTCTTTTTTATTATTTTCTGTTATCAGAGAAAATGTAATATCTGATGCACAGACCTTGGCACGGAACACGTCGGGGACTTAAACCGACGACCCTACAGCTCCCAGTCCAAGCCCCCTGCTGACTGAGCCACTGCCGGAGTTGCACAATCACAAAGTTGAGAAATTGAGAGAAAACCAACTAAACCAGTCCGTGTGGATAACTCAGTCATCATCTTGCATCACTCCGTGTCATACCTTCCTAAGAACAAGGAGTGGATCCTCCCACACGGTGAGTGGGCAAGCGATCATTTGTAGGCATCATACTTGCCAACCCTCACGATTTTCGCGGGAGACTCCCGATTTCATTGCCCTCTCCCGCTTTCCTCCCGATTTCTGACAAAATCAGATTTACTCAGGACTGTTTCCACTCGGACTTTAATACAGCTACACCATTGTTTGGTTTCCATGGTAGCGCGCGTATGGATATCCTTATTACAACAGAACCAATGCATGCAGTAACCCTCATCATGGAGTAAATTGAGTGTATATGGATTGGCGTGCAGCAATGCTGGCTTATTGCTTCTATAAGCGTACAAATGGTTATATAAGAAAAATATGCGTGTAACTAATTATCACCGCATCGCATAGTTCTCACGTTTTTTGAAGGGTTGTATAAAGCATATATATGACACTATACTGTTGCACAGTGTAAGTCACAGATCCAGTAATAAATCTGCACACATTGTGTCACTGCCTTCCAAAAAGCTTCTTTTTTATTATTTTCTGTTATCAGAGAAAATGTAATATCTGATGCACAGACCTTGGCACGGAACACGTCGGGGACTTAAACCGACGACCCTACAGCTCCCAGTCCAAACCCCCTGCTGACTGAGCCACTGCCGGAGTTGCACAATCACAAAGTTGAGAAATTGAGAGAAAACCAACTCAACCAGTCCGTGTGGATAACTCAGTCATCATCTTGCATCACTCCGTGTCATACCTTGCTAAGAACAAGGAGTGGATCCTCCCACACGGTGAGTGGGCAAGCGATCATTTGTAGGCAGCATACTTGCCAACCCTCACGATTTTCGCGGGAGACTCCCGATTTCATTGCCCTCTCCCGCTTTCCTCCCGGGGTCATATTTCTCCCGATTTCTGACAAAATCAGATTTACTCAGGACTGTTTCCACTCGGACTTTAATACAGCTACACCATTGTTTGGTTTCCATGGTAGCGCGTCTCTTTAGTGCAACTGAAAGTCTGAGAGGGTGAGGCAGATATAGTCACAGAAAACAGAACAAGAATCGACAACTCTCCTCTGCTCACTCCTTTCCTGCCCACACATGCTCCATCAAGGATGGTGCTATAGTACAGGCCGCAAGACAGTGCACTTACTTACAACTACAATAAGCATGATAATGTTAATCTAATACAGCTCCGGCGAACACCCCCCCCCCCCCCCCCCCCCCCCACGGTGGTTTTGGAAATGCTTCCGATTTCTGAGGTCTCAAGGTTGGCAAGTATGGTAGGCATTTTGGAACCATCAGAGTATGAAAAGCAGGTGTGATTCATATCAATTATGGCTGAATACCGTTCAGATGTTTTAATCATTGTGCATGCTGGCTGACTCATGACTGGGAAATCTGAAGGATCGGAGTCATACTTTTTCTTTCCTCTTCCTTGTATGACGAGTGAAATGTATTCTAAGAAAAACGCCGATATGATTTAATATTTAGATATAGACAACCCTCTTTTTTCATCTCCTTTTCGAATGTTGAACTAAGTTACCCTAATTACCTGAATATAGTCTGGTATGGCCTAGATACTACTAAATCTATGAGTACATTTATACATTCAAAATGAGAATGGTGTACACGCTTAATTAGGATTGCATCCAAAACTATTGCTAATAATAATAAATGGTTTACTTTTCTAACCCCCTCATATGATCAAGGCAAATGTTTGCCTTTATTATTTGCAAAAGAAAATGGAGAGAATCACTATGTATTGAAATGTTTAAAGTAGGCCTACACAAAAAAGAAGCCAACACATTGACCATCCTGCTATGAGCATTTGATTGTAATATCCATTCAATTGTCATTTATTAGTATGGATTAGTAAATAGTTATTATAATGTCGGAAATACTTTATCATTAGGAATAGCCATTGATAGGTAGCATACAGTTTTCCAGAGTGCCCTTACCAACATTAATACACAAGCCCAAGTAGAAACTGTTAACCAGATTATGGAAAAGTGTGGTAATATTCACTAGAATGAGTTTTGACTTACATGTCTTTACTCTCTCTCTCTCTCTCTCTCTCTCTCTCTCTCTCTCTCTCTCTCTCTCTCTCTCTTGTAACTGTAACAGTTTTAGTTGTTTCTTTTGGCAAAATATCTGACTGCTGTTGGTGCTGCAGGAAGGCGTGCCCTCACTCTCTTACTTAAAGGAGTTCTGAACTCGTAGTCTGTCAAACACAAAGACACGGCGCACAGAAGATTTCCTCCTCCAGTCTGTTTTGTCTCATTTCATCTGCCTCTGAACTGAGCGAGTTTGAACGAGCTGTTTCACAGGTATCTCTCTCTATATACAGCCATCTGGTCTTTGATTTATGACTTTATGTTGTTAACGATAACTTACTTTCAAACTTTTCTCCTGAGCAGTCTACTCTCAGATATAATGCCAAAAATAATGTGCTTTTATATCAAGAAAAGGAGACAGGTCATAACAAAATGTGCATTATTATGTCTTTGCTGTCTAGATTATGCAAACAATAGTCTAAAAGAGTGCCATCTTATGCATGATTTAAAAGACTGTGTTTTTAATGTTCATCTGTTTTCCTGAATGGATTTGGATTTTGGATTTTGGATATTATAAATATTATTCATTTATTTTGCACTTTGTGTCTGGAAGGGTTGTTTTTCCTCACATACAGTACATCATATATTATATCTGCTGTGATGCCCTGCAACATAGAGCTGTCAAACATCTGCCACAAATATGTGGTTCATGTCTAATCATGTAAAGCAAAGCATGTTTATACTAAAGCAACAGTAGGCTAATGTGTAAAGGAATGCATCACATTAACTTGGCTTAGTTTCAAATACAACTGGGTTTGTGTTCAAATTGAACTCTGTGAATGCTTTTATTCTGACGTCACATGAGAATGTCCCTTTGTGTTCCTTGTTTTGGTTGGAAATGACTGACCCCCAAGGCCCCGTTGCATCAGATCATAAGTGTAGCAGAGGGATGCTTACTGGATCTCCACCCTCCTGGAGGAAATTGTTAACCAGCGATGAATAGCACATTGGTATTTTCTGCTGCTAAAATCATGGGAGTGACGTAAGACCTACTTTTTTAACATTTGATCAGAATTGCCCCATCTGCACATGCAGGCACCCAAACATGTGCCAGGCCCAGAGGGAAGTCGTCTCTGAGTAGTTTGAATGTAATACGTAGGATGATGAAGCGATAAATCTCATATCATTGCAGGTTCAGCTGTCGGTCGTCTTATCGTCCACAACATGTCGCTCTAATTTCTGCACAGCTTGGTGAGAGTTGTATCTCCTCGTCTCACTGTGTTAGTTTACAGTGCATTGCAAACATTTCATAGTTCATTTATCCCGTTAATGGATGCAGTGAGAAGGTTGTGTTAATTTGTGTGGGTGTGTCTCTGTTTTTGCAATCTAAGTGTAACCTCAAACACATGGACCTCAATTCCACACATTCTTCCTCCTCTCCCCACATTATATCTTTTGGCACTGAGGCAGGTGCTGTGGTGGATTGCATCGTCATTTACTAAAGCAGTTTGGAGGTCCCACTCTGCAGTAAACTTTCACCCACCCACTGAGGTTTCCAAAATCTATGTGGAGACTTGCAGATGAGAGTATAAAAGTCCCTGTCCTATCTGCTTTATTGAATGCGATTTGGAGTTAGCAAACTGTGTTTAACTAACGGAATATACAGTAGTTGACATTGACATACTAAACAATGACGACATGTTTAGTATTACCTCACACATTACAGTTCTTTAAGGTTTCAGTCCTCCCTCTTTCCTGCATTTGGCCACACCTTGATTGATTACAATGATTAATTATTACTGTAGTAAATGTTGTTGTAATTACAATATAATTAGACGTTTGATTGTTCCATGGTTCACGCCAATTTCAGATTTAAACGTGTTTGGCAACGTGTGTGATCACTTGGAAAATGTGCTGCAAATATATAGCCTTTTGTAATTGTTAAGTATGAATTGGGAAAGAGTTCATGGTTTTACGAAAATTGTGTTTTGTGTGAAAATGTGTTTTGTGTGAAAGCAGTTAAAAAGTAATTCACAGTTTGGTCCACATGGACTTTAGTTTTGTTCACAGTGTGAAGAGTTTTTAAAATCCATGATAGCAAAATCAACAATGTGAAATGTAACATTGTGCTGCTCTGAAAGAAGAAACTACTCAAAGCTGAAACATGCGAACGAACACACAATGTAGTAGGCGTGTTTATCAGGTTGTTATGGATTTACTTTATGCACATTGTTTTGTTAAGCTTCTTCTGGGCTCGTCTGACGCACTATCCTGAGCTGCAGGAGGAGGAGGAGCTCCCACACCTACAAGGTTGTCTGGGATTTAGTGTCTTAACTTCATTGGCATAAGAATAAAGAGTGAAGTCATTGACAGTCCCACTATTGCTTCATCGGAGTCTGTTTGGTAACCAAATAACAATCACTGTTGCCAAGCTAGCTCTAAAGTGAGTCTTTGAAAGGTTTCAGTGGCTTTGTAGCTTTTTCTTGAAGCTATCATTTCTGCTAGAAAGTAACATCAGAGGGAAGTGAGCTAAGGCTCAGGAAAATGGGTGGAGGGAGAAAGTAAGATGGAAATAGGTTGGATTTGAATCACTGTGCCGTGAAGTTTAGCGGAATTCATGTGCAGATTCTTCAAAGAAATGTGACGCTTATCTTTGGTGGCAAAGCATAGTGGTGGTGGTTAAACACAGAAATTACATTTGTTTAATGGCACAGTTGTGAATCAAAGCACATTCTCACCCCCAGGAGGCTTTCACTAATTTAATAAATGAGATAATGTAATATTAAGCATCAGTGAATCAGCTCAGGATTAATCCTGAGAGAAAGAAGCCTTTCTGTCTAATGCCATTAGGGATTATTATCTGTGTGTACGCAGATCAAAATAACAAATAAGCATAGTTGTATGATTTGTTCTCTGTTTAGCAGCAGAAATAGTGGATAAATGACTATTTATGTGTTGTTTGTACTGTACAAGTGATCTTTATCATTCAAATCAGCAATGATCAGCTTCTTATGGGTTACATAATTATCATGTCAGAACAGTCAATTCAGTTTTACGTATTTATTTGTATCAATACCTTTTAGTTAAATGAACATATATGAGGGATATTAATATGACACTATAACAATACGTGTCTCTAAAAAGATCAAAGATTCCCAACCTGGGGTACTTAGGGGTAATACTGCACTTGCTAATGTAGAAAAGAACCCCACAATAAATCACCAATTTGATAAATACAAGAAGAAATCCAGATTGGATAACAACAAAACCCTTAATCTAGTATAGTATTCGTTTATTAGTCCCCGAGGGGAAAATGAGTTGCAGCACATCACAGAGGCATTTAAAAAGTTAAGACAATACATCACTGACAACAACATAGACACAGATAAAAATAAACAGACATAAGAAAATCAGATATCGGCAGACAAGGGGCCTATAGGCCCTCATTTGCGAAATAGGGGGGGACAGGGCCAGACCAGCTGGGTAAACAGTGCGTACTAGCCATCATTTATTCAGGAGTTTGATGGCTTGTGGGATCTAATAATCTATCATATCTGTAATCTGTCAAAAATACAAGGAGTAGTAAGTGGTTACCTCTTTTAAAGAAAAATACCTTAAGAACTTCACTCATATGTGGTGTTGTCTTTAATGAAATGGATGCATATTCAATGACAAAGCTTTAGATTTCCTCATTGTGTTTTACCTTTTTCTCAGGATGCCTGTATCGACGCGATCAATCAGAGACCGGTCTGCAGTGGGTCGGTTTCCTATGGTCACGTTTGGATTTGGGGAGGACACAGAGGAAGAAAAGGAAGCCTCAGAGGAAGACAATTCTGAGCAGGGAAATGCAGGCCAGACATGGCTGCGTAAAATCTGCCCGTGCTGCTGTCCCCAGCGAGATGACGTCGACATTACAGACACTTTGATTACAGTAACTGATGACCTGGATAAAGAGACAGACGATAAGAAGCCTGATGCTGGTGACAGCGAGCTTGATGGTAACTTATTTAATAAACAAAGTAAATACCAGCAGTGAGATGGACTCCACTCTTAAACAACTGTTCTTGTTTTGCAGAACTCCTCCTCAATGTGAAATCAATAGACCTGATGAAAGGCAAATCAGGGGAGAACCGCACACAGCACCACACCGACCTCTACCAAAGTGACGCCTTTATTATTCGCAGAGGACAGAATTTCCATATGTGGATTACTCTGTCTCGACCCTTTGACCCCAGCACTGACAAACTTCACCTCGATCTTAAAACAGGTTAGTCCGCGTTCTAGAAAGAAACCATGTACTGTTTGCTAATTGGAGATTTGAACACTGTAGTTCACTTTTACGACCCATAAAGTGTCCTTTGTTTTATGGTTATACATAGAAATAAGAAAATGTAAAGATAGACTTTCCCATCAACAAAATACATGAGTCCATTTTATACAGCAACAGTTCAGTCAGACAACTCACGTGTTTCTTTAACATGTTTATTAGAAGCAGCATATGAGTTTGGCGACTAGGCTCGGGCATCATCACTCCACAGATATACATAGCACGATGAGTGATGATCAGGGGCGGACTGGGGGGAAAAAGTGGCCCAGGGATTAATTGACAGACAGCCCACTTAATGCACGGCATGTATCGGCCGGCCGGCGACGAAAGTATGTTACTTAACAAAAAACCCTATGCATTTTATGTTATTTTGGACCATTATTCAAATAGTAATCACATTACCTGAGCCCTTGAGTTGCCTAGAGCACAATAGTTACAGCATATATTTAGTGATTTTAATGTTAACAGATCATTGATGCAATAACATTTGGACCCAATTTGCCTGACTTGACACATGGAATAAAACATGGGCGTAGGCAGCATCCTCAATGTGGGTAAGACAATTTAACAGGGGATGTGGGCAGGTGGTGGACCTAACCTCCTCTAGGGGGGTCCGGGGGAAGGTCCCCCGGGAAGATTTTTTTTTTTAAATGTTGAAGTTAAATGCATCAATCTAGTGCACACACTCCAGGGAGTGGCTGGAACACTGACAAATGTGGGCCGGTAGGATTTAGGCAAAAAAACGAGAAAAAAAAACCCAAGCCTACAGGTGGAAGCTGCACTCTAAAAACAAATGCCTTGGCTCAACAAATAAAATCAACGCAACAGTTTGAATCAATGTTTATTAAGTTAAGACAACTTCTAATGAAATTGTCTCAAAGCAACAAAGTTATTTGAGTTAGGGGAGAAGGCTTTTCCTCTACAATCAGAGGTGTTTTTAATTACCACTTACTTAATAATTGGTATTATAAACACAAGTTTTGAAGTTGATTACTCAAAAGATTAAGTTTTTCCACATGATTTAAAAGGAATTTTAAGTAGTATGTACTTAATTACCATCATTGTGAACACACGTTTTTAAGTTGACAACCATTTATAAATTAAGTTGCTCCAAATCTATTGTATTCAATAGTTTTTTTTCTTAGCTTTTTCATGTTTTTGCCTTTAAAGAAAGAAATTAATTGATTCCACAACAAAAATATTAGGCAATTCACTTTTTATTTTGAACTGCAGTTGTTTATTTCAACACATGATATTTCAATCAGGAGAGAATTCATTTTGTTTGAACATGTATTGGCACATGCCATACAGTAAGATAAGACACCTGAAATCACAGCTGACTGCAGGAGAGAGGAGAACCATTTTATAGTTTGTTTGCAGCACGTTGATTGGCTGCTGGAGAATGAGGTGAAATGTAATAGGTTAAAGAGAACGCCTGTGATGAGCTGATTATATGCAGCTGCAGAGTGAATGTATATACACCCAGTCTTCCTGAAAGAACTTGCGCTGAGCTTCATTTAAATCTTGAAAAAAAAGATAAATAACACAAATTTAAATTGCCCCACAAATAATAAATAAACACATTAGCCATATTACCATGGGACATGAGGACACAGCAAATACATGCTGCCATCACATTGAAGTTAGAGGCCTTTGCATATTTAAAACCAGTGCCAAATATGTAAAATCTGTAAAGTTTTTGTAAAACTACAGAAACAAACTCTCAATGGCCACCAATCTGCAGATCACACACATCAATTTTACAAAAGATGTATCAAAGATGTTTGCACTGTCTACAGTCATTATTTCAAACAGTATGAACACATTTAATGCAGAATGCTCATTCATTTGTTTCCCTCAACCACGATGGTTGCCATCGTATGGTCAGATCCTGGGTGGACCGGTCACTGATGAAGGCGATATTCATGTCCTTTTGAAGCACATTAAATAATAGGTTAGCGCATCAGAGATAATGAATTAAGTAATGCATACTTTTTAAATTGTCACTCTTAGCGAATTCAGAGCCATTATTACCAGCTGCTAAAGCAACGCTGGTATTGTTTTCACCTATTGAGTCTGCATGTGTGTGTCGTCATGGCAATGTGGTCCTGAAGGCACACAGAGGTGCTTTTGAGTACTTTGCCTAGTGTTTAAATGCATGTGGACAGATTTTGTCAATCACAACCGTGCAAGTTTTTTTCATATTTTTTGCAGGTTCCATACAATATGTGAACTGGTTAAGTGAAGAGCAGAAGCCACTTTTCAAATGTTACACAATCCTTTTCCCATGCCATTGCTGTCAACACCTATCCATGCTGAACGTTGCTAAGATATTATTGATTGGGGTGTGGCCAAAAGTGCAATATGCTTCAAAATGTAACTGACACTGTTTTTACACTGTGCCCATGGATTTTATGTTATTTCAAGATTTTGAATTACGTCACTAAACTCCTTGAAAAGGTCCTCTTCCTTTTCTCCAAGGTACACGACAAGGCAGCGGATGGCTATAGTTCTCTGCGTACTTCAATTGCATTGTGCTATTTTTGAAAAAGGAAAAAAAGAGAAATTACCTAAATTAATATATTCTGAACTGCCAACAACTTGCATTTCAATGACAACTCTAAATAACGATCCTACCTCAAGAAGCATGTCCTTGATCTGCTTCACCGAGATTCATTTTGAATAAAAAGCGATATCACAATAGTAACCAAAGTATTTTTACACTCACATTAGCCTCTACTACTTTGTATCCTCTCACAGAACTATTCACAGTTCAAAGGCTGCTAATGTTGGTCAAACAGCAATTTGCCTATACAGTGCAACTACAAGGCTATCTACTGTATTTGAATGACAAATGGTGGTGGTGGTGGTGCAGCAAGCAGCAGCGACGTAGAAGTAGCTGCAGCAATAGCAGCAGTAAGCAATGCATGGAGAGATATCTGGCAGGTTAAATAGAGCGGCATATTAAGGAGACTCTGTTTGGTTGGTTGCAGAGTGGTAAGGGGCGTTATGTATGAATGCAGCATAAGTGCTCGAGTTGACTGCCTGAACTAGCTCGCAGGCTTCGCCCCATTTATGAATACTAATTTGCTAGATATAGATTTCCCACATGAATGGCCTCTGATCTAGGAAAGCCAAGTGTGAAACTGGATGGAGGCAGTCCAGCCTGACCCTCGTGGAAACCTCTGCCGAGCTGCACATGATAATTAAGACCTCCCTCTTTAGGCAGTCAAAGCGTAAAGAGGATGGTGACGGTTTTAGAGCTCCAGGAGGAAACTAAATGAAGCAAGAAGTTTGAGGTTTAAACCGGTAATTTGGCTCCCTGTGTGTGTATTCAGATTGTGTAGCATTTGTGTGTGAGATGGATAGATTAGGAGGGAGAGTGAGAGGGAGTGAGAGATTTTTGGTTACTATTGCTATGGTAACAGTTGCTATGCTCCAGGGGAGAGAGTTTTTTTTTACGAATGCCGAATCCTCAGTCTTACTCTAACTAAAAATCCAGTCTGCAGACAATTTACCATTGATGCTGGCACACCAACTGCCTCTGTCTCTGCTGTCTCTCTCTATGTCTTTATGTCGAGAGGATGCAGACCAATATAGATCCTACAATTATAGATATAACACAAGTGAAGCTTGCAGAGAAGAATTACCCCGTCTCATGTACAGAGACTGTGAATCCATGAGAGGAAATCGTATTTTACCCCATGTACATTCCTTAACACTGAGGAAACATGCAAGGTTTAAAGAATGGTAGTTTTTTTTGCTAATTTGTATCAAAGTTTTTTTACAAGCTGTTGCTGCAAGGCAAGCCAAGTCTGTTTAAATAGCACCTTTCAACACAAAGGTTGCTTCAGTATATTGCTTCAAGCAGGAATTCAGGCTGTTGTTACCCGTGCCTTTGCACCCCTGCTGCACAGACAGCCTCCATTCAATTATGAAAAACTATCTGCAGGTCTTCACACATCCTTTGGGTTCACCCTCTAGGGAATGGGATGTATTCAGTATAAAGTTCATGAAACGTTGCTATTATTTTGATATTGCTTATGCACATGTAGAAAGCAAAGCGGAGGAAAGCGCCAACAAAAGTACCACAGTGATTGACAGTTTTACAATGGTTGTTTCATTCCTTTCCTTCAAGGCAGCTGCAGATTCCTATTTTCACACACAACCATTTGTCAGTCTGTACAAATGAAATCTTGAAATTGCATCATAGTTTAGACACGTGTAAGCCAAAAAAGACCAAGGCCACACCCAGTGAGGAAAGAGATAACAATCAGGGAGAGTTGTGAGTTTTCCTTACTCCCTTTAGAGGTGAATTTCTTAAACATAGAAAACACAGGGCCCATTAAAGATTTTAGTGTTTCTCTTTAAACCGAGGATGCAGATCCCCGCCTTAAACATTAGCATTGTTCATGCCAATGCAGGAACTGCAGCTAAACTTCTGCCAAGGATAACTGTTTGTAGCACAGCTGCACTGCTATTATAACATGTATGTGTGCGTGTATGTGTGCATATGCATATATCATGAAGCTCATCTGGAATCTTTGTATAGACTCTGTTTACCTAACAAGATAGGAATGCAGGTGTGGTTAAGATTGAGCGAGGCCTATTGAGGGGAAAAAACCTGTTTTACTTTTTTTTTTGGGGCATGTCATGAACACTAGATTTTCACCAACAGTCTCACAGCATTTCATGTTATAGTCACGAAATTAATCTATTGATTCGTGTTCACCAACACGATTTCTCCATTTTTTTCGTGTCATACAGAACAATATTAAAAGCAATGTAAATAATAACAATAAGAAGGAAAAACAGATACAAAAAAATACAGATGCCAGTATTCTGGGCACTGAGCCATTTCTTTTCCTCACAGACGGCAACAAAACTCCAACATTATACAATTTAAAATAAAAGGGTTAGGCTTAGGGAAAGATATTGAGTAAGACATTTTTGTTACGAACCACACAGCTTCTGGTATTCCAAGACCCGACTGGACAAAAAGACGTGGTGTAGGCACGACACTTATTACCAATAGAAATACATTGCTTTTAAAATCGTTCCGTGTGACACGAAAAAAAGGGGGAAATCGTGTTGGTGAACACTGCCACTGCGTCAGGCCGTTGTGTCCTTGGGCAAGACACTTCACCCGGATTTGCTCCTGTGGGTATTGTCCACAGTGCATGACCATTGCATGTATGTGTAATGTGTATTTGTGAAGCGCTTTGAGCATCTGGAAAAGTGCTATAATAAATATAAGGAATTAGATTAATTTCGTGACTATAACACGAAATGCCGTGAGACTGGGTTGTTTCCACTTCTTCATTGACATGTCTTCTTTTCCTTTCTCAGGGCCGCTGCCAACAGTGTCAAAAGGAACCCATGTAATCGTCCCTTTGGTGGAGGAGTTGGAGGGCAATCGTTGGGAGGCTTCAATTGTGAGTCAGGATGACAAAAGGATGAAGCTGTCTGTGAATTCTCTCCCCACGGCGCTCATTGGCCGATATCAAATAATAGTGGAGACACATTGTGCAAACGGCCAGGCAGTTTCTACACATGACCCTGCTAATGACATCCTTATGCTGTTCAACCCCTGGTGTGAAGGTAAATATGGGATTACAAAAATAAAGCATCTAAGACACACATGGTATATGTTTGTCAGGTTAATATACTACAAAGGGTATTAAAACTAGCAGAAAGACATTACAATACAGTCATATAACCATGAAGTAAAGGTATAAAATGTTATTTAGTTTGTTTAAGAGGTGCTTATTGGTTGATTTTGTGAAATGCTGGGCTAGTTGTTTCCCAGTTTAAGTCTTTATACTAAGCTATGCTAATAGACTAGCCTAATACAGTTATGTGAAATATGTTGCCATAATACATTTAATTAAAGTCAACGTTTCAGTTTTTTCAGTGTATTTAACAGACAGACAGACCATAATCTTCTCATCTCACTATTCATATGAAAGCAAATACCTCTACGTTCCCAATATGTCTAACTATTCCTCTAAGAAAAAACCCAACCAAGAAGAACAAATGGGTTTTTTATGCCATTTACTCTGAAATACATAATAGGACAATTTCAGCCTCAATAAATTCCCCTGTCGGGCTTTTGATCTCGACATGGCTACAACAGTGTTCATTTTTTAAGAAATGTCTACTCTCTGACTGTCTACACATTATCGTGAATACTACTGGACCTGTCTGCCAATAATTATTTTGTCCACTTTTATGACTACATGTAGGTATCTCTATGTTCTTGTTCTGTCAATGACTGCTGACAAATGGCTAGACTAAAGAAAAGCCTCTCTTACAGTAGATCTGCACTCTCCTAAGTGCTTTTTGTTCTAGTTTAAATGTCTAAGTTACATTTAAAAATCATATACAATTGTGAGATGTATACAAAAATCTAAAGTTATTGATACTTTGTACTTGTTCACTGTCAGATGACACAGTGTTCATGGATGCTGAAGACGAGAGGCAGGAATATGTCCTGAATGATATCGGAAAAATCTACTATGGCACCATGGATCAAATTGGAGTGCGGACCTGGGACTATGGACAGGTGAGGGGGTTGTTCGATCTTTAAGTGTTTTGTTAATAGACTAAGCAGTAGAAACTTAATTGCTCTCTGTTTCGCTTTCAGTTCCAAGATGGGATTCTTGCTGCTTGTATCTTTGTCCTGGAAAAGAGTGGAACTCCTCCGTCAGGGTGGGGAGACCCGATTAATGTGGTGCGAGTGGTCTCAGCCATGGTGAGACTGCGTTTACTCTTTTTAACAATTGAAAAGTTCTAACATTTGGCAAGATGACTAAGCCTTATATTAGCTACTTAGTTAACGAGAATCAACTCAGTGAACAACAGATACCAAGGATGCTGGCTGATGAAGAAGACGAAGTAAGCTAAGTAGCCAAACACTTAGCAGTACAGATAAATGTGGGCTCACTATTTGGCAAGCAACCGGTCACAGTTGCCCTGTTTATGTCATGTCTTATAAAAGCTTATTCATGATTTATAAAGTGTTCACAACCTAATTAATAAATCAATTACAAACTATTCGTAAACCCTTTATAAGGGTAGTCTTATTGTAAGTGGTACCAAACAATCTGAAGTGTTACTGTGTTCATGTTCCTGCCAAATGGAAAACTTGGTTTAAAAAAACAACAACCCAATATTTCACTTATCCAGATCAACTCCCCAGATGACCTAGGTGTCGTGGAAGGAGACTGGTCTGGAAACTATTCGGCTGGGACTAGTCCAACAGTTTGGAGTGGAAGTGTGGAAATCCTGAAGGAATATCATAAAAACAATGGAAACCCTGTTAAGTATGGCCAATGCTGGGTCTTTGCTGGAGTATTCACCACAGGTGAGCGGACAGTTTTTCTTTTCCTATCACCATTTCATGAGACATGTGTTTGTGTATGTGTGTAACAGACAGGGAGATTCAAACAGATATTGACGACTGGTGCTGTATATTTTCAGTCTTACGCTGTTTAGGCATTCCCGGTCGAACTGTGACCAACTTCAGCTCAGCTCATGACACAGACGTCTCCTTGACAACAGACGTATACCTGGACGAGAGCCTGGAGCCTATGGAGCTCCTCAATGCTGACTCTATCTGGTATGTCCTGTCACCATCACTGTGATGCTGCCTCATCTTGGCAGGTTTCACTCTGTAGTTTAAACCAGCACTTGGTAACCTTTTCTTAGTAATTTGTTGTGATATTTGCTAAAACGATATCCTGACACTAGAGCAAGTGACAAATAATCTGTAAAAAAAAACGTCATTCCCCCTTCCACAATGTTACTAAAAAAATGTATGGTAATTGTAAGATTCCACTGTGTCAAATTAAATCAACAAACAGGACCAATGAGTCTGTTTCTCAATGTCGTGAACTCCGATCTAAATGGCAAACTGCTGATCCAATATCAAAACAAGGTTTTCATATAGTTTATTTCTTACTTGTTAAATGTTGCCACAAAGTGTACTGTGAAGCTGTAAATGAAAGTTTGTACCCCACATTTGATCAACACTGCCTTTTTTGAAAGTTTGAGGAGTCCATGAGCAGCGCCCTCTACGGTAGAAAGGAACCTGATTATTTCTAGATCTGTCTCATGAACTCAGTGCCAGTTCCAACAAATACGACAAAAGTTATTTTTATTAAATTAGCCAAATGTAGATTTATGAAGCCTGACCTTTAAGTATTTTTATGAAGGAACTTCCATGTGTGGAACGATGCCTGGATGGCGCGTCCAGACTTGCCTGCAGGCAACGGAGGCTGGCAAGCTGTGGACGCCACGCCTCAGGAGACGAGCCAGGGCACCTTCCGCTGTGGCCCGGCGTCTCTCACTGCAGTACGCAATGGACAGGTCTTCCTGAAACATGACATCCCATTTGTGTTCGCTGAGGTTTGTGGAATATGTTTTTTACTTTGGGAGCAGTGTGTAGGATTAAGGAGGATTTATAAATAGATGGGAAATATTTTGGGATGCACGATATTGGTTTTTTGAAACCGATACCGATAACTTCCTGCTTCTCCAGACCGATAATAAAAAAAAATGTACGTCACTAATTATTTTAACGCGATTAACGCATGTGTATTTTTTTTCCTTGGCCTCCCCGTAGTTTCAGAGCGCATTGAGTTTAAAATACCATCTACAAGCTGATGCCGACAGCCCCGCTCCTGCTGCCCGCTTGTGGCAGACCACACTTCCACGCTCACCGGCAGGCACCGACTGGCCATCTGGAGGACCGGGAGGGTGTGTGTATGGGTGGCACGAGCGAGCGAGAGAGAGACCTTACGTGCATTGTTGTTGTTAGCATCTGGTGCTAGCTAGCTGCGCTAACAGATATAAGGAACTGTTTAAATGAAAACAGAGGAGCGACATTTCGCCACAACTGCGCCGAGCACTTGACTTTATGCAGGAAGCAGACAGTGGGACATTGTACGAAAAGTCAGCACACTCGGCACGGATCGTGCGCACCATGATTGCAGCGTCCAGGCAGCTCCGGTTCGAGCATATGCCTAGAGTTGCATAACTGGCAAACTTCTTGCCTTTTTCAAAAGCCTCGTCGATAGATAAAAGCCCCGGTGCCTTTGCAGCTGGCTTTGGATTTGCCGCTAGTTTAGCAGCGCAGGTGTCTTCGTACGCTTTTAACACACCATCGTAGCGATGGCGATGTTTCAGGTGACTGATCAGGTTCGAAGTATTGTAGCTCGTTGCCTTTTTCCCTCCTCGTGGAACTTCTGCATTACATTTGTTACAAATAGCAAGCGAACTTTCCAACTCTGAAACTTTGAAATAGTCCCATACCACCGACGACATGTTTGTTTACTGTCCTGGCTTCACGGCCGCCCACCATTTACGTCACAGCCAGGCATGAGTTAGGGAGCGCTGGATGTGTGAAGAACTCCCCTCTTCCTAAACCACCAATACCACAGTACTGGCAAAACGGGAGGAGCCGAGTGAAAAACAAGCGCCCCTCATCCCAATCCACCGCAGTATTTTTTTCTTTTTTTGTACCCAAAAAATATATTGTATATTATCGGGGCTATTAATACTTGTATCGGGTTTATCGGGATGACGTCATAATTCCTAATATCGGACCGATAATTATCGGGCCGATAAATATCGTGCATCCCTAGAAATATTATATTCCTGATTATGTGTTCATTAGTGTTAATTCACCTGGAACTAAGAATAGGTGTGTTCATTGGCTTAAAATGAGCCCTTCACCTCTAGATAGTAGATCCCTTTTCCAGAGTCTGTCATGTTGCAGCACCATGTTTAGTTACCCAGAATGGACGAACCAAACACTGGCCTCAGAGAGAGCTTTTCGTGTTTTACGTTACCTGAAGGCCATCGAAGGTTCACCGACCCATTTAAAGGGGTATTTACAATCTGCAACCTCAGAGCTAGATGACACTCATTTCTAGAGGAGCACCCTAGATATTCTGTCTGCACTTCCATAAAGTTCAGTTTTCCCTAACATACTAAACCTACATGAGTGCTGTAGGTTAAACATCTGATATTTAAGTTGTTGTTTCATGTTGACAGATTATCAGTGTTGGGTGTAACGCGTTACAAAAGTAACAGAGTTACAGTAATGTATTACATTACTTCGTTACAGCAAAAAGTAACGCATTACTAATGAAATTTAGGTAATATACTACCCGTTACAATTCTCAGTAACGCAGTTACAACCCATTTTACGAGCTGTTTGCGAGATGTTGCACCTGCTTCCACTTGCGTTTGTAGAGGTCACTGTATTTGAAGTCACCAGGAGGTATTGATGGAATGCCAACCTTCTGGGTTAGAAGGGTAGCTGGTGTTAAGATGATAGGAAAGCTTGGGTGGGTGGACACTGGGATGAGAGGTCTTGTGTTCACAATGGCTGTCACCTCTGGTTGCGGCGCAAGCTTAGCCTTGCCGAACAGAAATCCAAGTTTACTTTTGCCTTCTGCATCTGTTACTTTAATGTAGGCTACAGCTGCTATGGCTTGTGTAGAGGTATCGCAGAAAATGCAAAGCTCCCTGTGTGTTGAACTGCTCAGGGGGATGGCAGTGTATGTCCTTGGAATGCGGACGTGTTCCAGATCTTTGATAGAGTCTTTCCACTCACACCAGTCTTTAAGCTTCTTTTCAGGAAGGGGTTCGTCCCACTCGCAGGCCTCCATTGTAAGCTCTCTTAGCAGGGCTCTACCTTTAATGCTGACTGGAGCTTCAAAACCAAGCGGGTCGTAGAGGCTATTTAAGGTCGATAACACCCCTCTGCGAGTGTAAGGTTTCTCTGCCCTGGACATCTGGAAGGTGAACTCGTCAGTGGTAACGTCCCAGCTTATTCCTAGACTTCGTAACATGGGTGGAAAGTCTGCTCCAAGATCGAGGTCTTTTAAGCCTTTTGCAAGATCCTCTTTTGGAAAGGCTTTCCTCACTTCGATGCTGTTAGAAGCTATCTTGTGCAGTTTTAAGTTGGATGCAGCTAGCGTTTCTTGGACCACCTTGAGAGCTGCAACGGCCTCATTTCCCGATGGAAATGAGATGAGACCATCGTCAACATAGAAGTGATGCTCAACTAGGTGTTTCGATTGAAAGTCACTTCCTTCTTGGTCTTTGGATGCCTTTCTGAGCGCGTAGTTTGCCACGGCAGGTGATGGACTGTTCCCGAAGACGTGCACTCTCATGCGGTACTCTACTATGGGTTGCTCCAAGTCGTTGTTCCGGTGCCAAAGGAAGCGTAAGAAGTTCCTGTGATCTTCTCGTACCAAGAAGCAATAGAACATCTGCTTGATGTCAGTAGTTACTGCCACTCGCTCTTCGCGGAACCGTATAAGGACACCCAGCAGGCTGTTGAGATTGGGGCCTGTGAGAAGGACATCATTTAAAGACACTCCATGGTGTTGAGTGCTCGAGTCCAAGACCACCCTGATTTGTTCTGGCTTATGAGGGTGATAAACCCCAAATAAGGGAAGATACCAGCATTCCTCATGTTCTTTGAGTGGGTGTGCCGGTTCTGCATGACCGCTGACAAATATGTTTTCCATAAAGTCCACAAAGTGTTGTCTTGTTTCAGGTCGCTTCTTCAGCGTGCGACGAACTGAGGAGAGGCGTTGACTTGCTTGCTGTTTGTTGCTGGGGAGACGTGGTCTTGGAGAGCGGAAGGGCAACGGAGCCACCCAGCTGCTTAAGTCATCTTGGTAGACTTCCTTCTCCATTATCTGCAGGAAGGTTCTTTCTTCTATGGAGTAGGCAGGTTTCTCGTCTGCGCTAGTAGACTAAAAGACTGTATCTCCCATGGTGTCTGCCTTAGAGTCCATCCTGTCGCGGTCTTGGCAATCAAAACTTTCCTTTACCGGCATGCTGTTTTGACATGGAAGGAAGTAGCTTGGTCTTCCATTTTCCAAGATGTTTGTCTTGAGAACATTTACATGTCCGGGGTTGTGAGCCCCGCAAAGACAGACATCACCAACAATATCCCAACCCAGAGCTAACTTCTGTGCGAATGGAGCATTTAGGGGCCCGTTGCGCTGCTCGAGCACCTTGTGGGTCTGAATAACATCTCTTCCAAGTAGCAACAGAATATCAGCCTTTGGATCGAGTGCTGGGATCTCTGTAGCAAAATCCTTGAGATGTGGATGATAGTGAGCGGCTTCAGGAGTTGGTATTTCGTTTCGATTGTCAGGAAGCATGTCACATTCGATAAGCGTGGGCAAAGCCAGACTGGATTGGCCATCTGCTGATGCCACTATGAAATGACTCGCTCTTCTCCCAGTCACCTTTGAAACACCTGCACACGTCTTAAGAGTGTATGGAGAAGAGTTTTTGTCGATCCCGAAGATATCGAAGAAGGAAGATCTAGCCAGAGACCTGTTGCTTTGATCGTCCAAGATAACATAAGCTCTGAGTCGCTTGTCATAGTGATCCTTTGGATAGACATCAACGAGGCAAATCTTGGCACATGAGTGTCCACCGATCTTATTTCCACACACCTGTGTGCATGTAGAGGTGACAATGGGTGAAGCTGAGCCTTGCTCCCCGCCGTGATCAAAGGCAGGTCCTGCACACCTGTGTGTCACCCATGGTGCAGGACCAGCGTGGAGAGCACTGATATGTGAGTTACTTTCACATTCTGAACAGTGGATTTCCATCTTACAGTTCTTTGCTTGATGGGTGGAAGAAGCACAGCATTGGAAACATATATGATGTTGTCTCAGATAAGCCTTCCGTTCTTCCAGAGACTTCTCCCGGAATAACCTGCATTTTTTGAGTGGATGAGGTTTTTTGTGAATGGGACACTCTTTGCTTGGGTCTGTAATGGTTTTTTGAGCATTTGTCGTGTTTTTCCAGATGCTTGTCTGCTTTGAAGGTCGTGAAGGTGGGTGGAACCATAGACATGAAACTGGGGTCATTTCTCATTTTGGCCTCATCTTTAATGAAGGTGGCAAAGACCGAAAATGGAGGGAATGACACAGGATAATCGCGTTTGTATCTGGTTCCGTGCGTCATCCATTTCTCTTGCAGGCCAAATTATAGTTTATCATCTATGGGATGGATTCCACATGCCGTGTCGAGGTACAGCAATCCTGGTATGTGTCCTTCGCTCTTAGCAGAGTCAATCTCTACAGTAGGTCACCAAGGTCCCGTAGCAGATGAGGCTCCTTGTTGGTAATTCTGGGGAACTGTTCTAGCCTATCAAACATAGCCTTTTCTAAGGGCTCAGGAGATCCATAACACTCTTGAAGTCTCTCCCACACTTTGTTCAGACCGAGGGAAGGGTAGTTAATATGCACTGCTTTGAGGCGTTTTGCATGTTGTGAGGATTTGTTGCCTAACCACTTAGTCAACAAGTCAAGCTCTTCACTAGCTGTTAGATGTAGACCTTGAATGGCATTTTCAAATGAGGATTTCCATGCCCAGTAGTCACTTGGCTTGTCGTTAAACCTTGTAAGACCTCCAGTGAGCAACTCATGTCTAGCTAGACATCTGGGAAGGTCAGAAATACTTGAGGTTTCTTGTGAGTGAATCAGAGGACTTGACCATTGTGGTTGTTCATGCACTGCAAAGCTCTTAGGTAGCTGAGATGCTCTGTCGTTTGCGTTGTTCTTGCAAGGCAGCAACGTGTATGGAGATCTCGGGTCAGGCATTTCAACTTCCTGCTTTAGTTGGTTAAATGTGAAGTCCGTTGGAGCCTCGTTAGGCTTCAGGGCTGCATGTGGAGTTGATTTCTCATTTTGGAGAAATTGGTCATTCACATACTCGCTTGTGCGTTCTAATGGGTGAAATGTCTGTGGGAAGCGAACGCTTATGCGGTCTTCTTCTATTTCGCTTGCCGCATCCTCGTACACATTAGCTTCAGCGAGAGCTGCCTCTGCATCGCGTTCCTGATGAAGCGCTTCCAATGTAGCCTCCAGACGTGTTTCTTCCACTCTGTGATCTGCTTGTTTTACTCTCAATTCGATTTCCTTTTGAGCATAGGCCGCTCTGGCTCGTGCTGCCTCCGCTCTAGCCCGTGCATTGACCGCAGCCAAGATGGCCGATGACTTACTGGAGCCCTTTGATGATTTTGATGCGTGAGTGTGGACTGATTCATTATCTCCTGGCTGAGACATGTTTAGTTTCTTAGGGAAGACTGACGTGTGTATCCACCTGATACTTTGATGATGTAGACGAATCTGCTTTTTTACTGTTCTGCCCTCACTGTCGTTATGAGTACAGATATGCAGACAGATAACTCCTCGACAAGTGTTTATCTTCTTTAATAAGATGTTTACATCCACAAGACAACAGAGTAAAACTGAAAGAAACACAATATACATTGAAATTAGACATTTAGCTGTGATGCAGAAATATATAATACAACGGTTAATTACGTCACTCACAAACATCACAAAATATGCATATCAAATGTTTACATGCAAAAATGCTGTGTAATACACACTACAAAACATGTGCTAACCATACATCAAACACCAATGAATAGCAATCTACTTAAACATTGAAACCTCAAAATAATCGTTGATATCCTCTTAAGAATACGTACAAAAGCCAAAAATACTTACAAGCAATGCTTTCAACAACATAGCAAAGAAGGATGGATGCAGATTCAAACAATGATTTTCTCCTCTCTGTCCCTTTCAACCACGACTCACATGTGGGTATCACTTCCTGTGTTTTTAATGTAAGTCTTTGCCATTGGCTGGTACCAGAGCTATTTAATAGAAGAGTTACGACACCGGAAGTCCAAAAACGGTTATCGTCACGTGGTTCATGTAGACGAGGGATCGTTCCCCGGAAGTTCATGGCGGGCAATGTGAATGCATTGATAACAGGAGATAGAACTACGATTTTTGGTAATTATTAGTGAATAAAGGTTTTGATTTGCAATATTTATACAACAAATCGATATGTGTATGTATTTACATCAATATGTTTTAAAAAATAAAATATAATTTGCTAATATTAAGTGATATTAGGATTAGTGTGAACAGCTAGTTTACATGTTACTAACAGTGCCTTGGTTAAAGAGCCTGTTGCTGTTTATTTATAGCTTTGAATTCTTTCAAACCAATATTATCTTCTTAAACTTGTATGGTAGTCAGGAGCATCACTTTCTAATGTTTATTGATATATTTAGAGGGAGGGGATCTAAAGTAATGCTTTAAAATTCAGATTGGATTCATTTCTACCATTTTCTTAAATTCATGGTAGTTTCAGTAATCCCCTGGTAATTGAGGACACAAGTTATCTAAATGACTAATGTCGTCTTTATGGCTTTCAGAAAGGACAGGAGACCGACAGGATATGATGATGATGATGATGTTAAATGTGTTGCTTTAGGAACATCCATTGCAAATACATGGAATTCAATAAACATAGAAGAGCATATCATGCAGTTTGTCGGTGCCTTTTCCTCCGTGTTGTCCTGGTTTGCTGTGCTGCCTCCTAGTCGCCACCATGGTTTGCTGTGCTGCCTGGGGATGCTCAAATCGCTCAGAGAAAGGAGTACGAATATACGGCTTCCCCACTGACACAGAGCGGAGGAAAAAATGGCTGGCTCAAGTCAGCAGGAGCAATTTCACGACCAACAGCAACAAAATATGTGATTTATATACAAACACTGCATTTGCACTTTTTCACAAAACGAAAACCACACCATTGGGGAAGCTTAATGTTTTGTTTAATACAAAAAAACAGGGAAAGGCTTGAAAAACACAGAGTTGAGACTCAGGGTGCGGGGTGAGGCTCTCAGTGCAGGTATTCAGGCTCCATTGAATCCCCTCTGGTTCTTGTGCTGAAAGAGGGAGTAACAGACAGGAGAAAGGGTTATACACACCTATATAGCACACCTATTGCCTTGGGGAGATAAGGTGTTTACTTATATAAAACAGTAGTATTAAACGTACCTTGTGTTTTCACTCTCACTTAAGTCCCTCTCCCTTTGCCATCAATCCAGAATCAGCTGAGCTGCAACATTATACATAATCACAAGGACACAATATGGCTCTACTAAAAACACTCACTCTTACACGCACCAAAGTTATATTTATCTAATATTTAACTCCCTCCACCCCCGCATACAATCCCGTTTAGAAGCCGCTCTTCTCTAATTCAACATGTTGGACGAAATGACATAGAGAGAACGGAATTTACAATTAAAAGGCTGTTCAACGTGTGTTGCTAACTTGCTTCGGTATGCTAGCTTAATCTGTTATCTGTAAACGTTCCCTAAATCTACTAATTTAGGGATAATCCACTGACATCCTTTAATACACATGTTCATTTGAATCAGATGTACTGATAATATCCGCAATATACATCTTTAAACTTCTTCTTACCTTTAAAAGTCCGTCACGAACGGTGTATTATGCTGCAACTCCACAGCTCTGCCAGCCTTGGCGCTAACTTCCGGGGAACGATTGAGAGGCTCCACGATCCGCCATTGCTGTAAAAAAGTGGTCCATTGGAGTGAACGGAGATGTCGTAACTCTTCTATTAAATGGGTCTGGCTGGTACTAACAAAAGAAGAAGAAACTAAAAGTAACAGCACCACCTGCTGGCTGGAATAAGACAGCATCTTAGACAGCACACTGGATGTATAATGAGCTGCACTAAACTACATTTTAGCATTTAAAATACCTAGCCATTCTTTTGCGGTTATTTTGGTAAAGTAACTCAAAAGTAATATAAAAATAGTGTAACTCATTACAATTCAAAGACAGTAATATTGTAATGTAACTTATTACTTAAAAAAGACAGTAATAAGTCATATGTACTTTATTACATTTTGGAAGTAACTTGCCCAACACTGCAGATTATGCATGTACTGTGTAGCTATCATAAGCCATATGGCATACATCAAAACGCTGCATGACGTTTCCCATCTGTTCAAGGCTTTATTTTGTCTCTCTCTCTTCCTCATGCTCTGTCTGCTTTCAGGTGAATAGCGATAAAATCTACTGGCAGAAGAACACAGATGGGACCTTCAGTCAAATCTACAGTGAGAAAAAGGTTGTGGGCCACTTTATCAGCACAAAGGCTGTTGGTACTGATGAACGCATGGATATCACACACCTTTACAAACACCCCGAAGGTAACATCAAACAAAATCCACACACTAAAAAGCTTAACAGGTTAAAAGAGATAAAGTACTCAATGTAAAGAATACAAATCCTTTGTCAAAAATAATTTCACCAAGGTTATAATACTGCATTAATTGTCTATTGAATTAATTGAATTCTTTGGTCATTCTCAGGCACAGAGATGGAACGTATTGCTGTGGAGACAGCATGTAGCTATGGCTCCAAAGCGGAGGCCTATACCTATACCAAGTCACAGGATGTCTCTGTAGAAGTCACCATGGATGGTGAAGGTCCTAAAATGGGAGAAGACGCAGAGCTTACAATTATATTGCGAAACAGCAGCTCAGAGGAACGAAAGCTCATCCTGCACAGCCAGGTGGCAGTCATGTACTATACCGGGGTCCACAAGGCAACAGTCAAAAAGGACACGACAGACTTGGACTTGATGCCCAATGAAGGTACGTGAAGTTTAATTTAGATTTTGGCACGCAGAGTTTCCTAAAGGCGTTTACAGGTTTTTTTTACAATAAAAAAACAGCAAAGAATAGCAACAAGTATTACTACAAACATGTTAACTGGTTAGCTTACCATAGCACAAAGATTGGATATATATTACATATAGACCCCCAAATATAAGTAATTTACACTTGAAGAAATAATATAAGACATAAATGTTTTGTACACTTTGATTTTCATTCAGATACAACAAACGGATGTTATTATCTTAAGACAGAGCCATGCTAGCTGTTGCCTTCCTGTCTTTGTGCTAAGCTAACTGGCTGTTTGTAGCTTTATATTTACTGTAAAGATCTGAGCATTGGAATTCCCATTTCACTTGAAGAAAGAAAGCAACAAATATTTTATTTACAATGTTAGTCAATACAACGCTCTAAAACAAAAATAATAACGCAAGGTAGAGGACGGGAAATGAACTTCAAACATACTTTGCCAACAACTTCTGTCTACAGAAAAACATTTGGAGTGGACCATGGAATATAAAGACTACAAGGACCAACTGGTAGACCAGGCCGCCCTGATGCTGACGCTGACCGGCAGGGTCAAGGAAACTCAGCAGGTCCTGGCCACACAGTTCAATTTCCGGCTCAGGACCCCAGACCTCATCCTGAAGGTAACCCAAACTAATTATTAAAGGGGCCCTATTATGCTTGGGGTTTTCCCTTTCCTGTTGTGTGTTATAAAGGTTTTTAATGCATATGAATGGTCTGCAAAGGCTCAAACCCCAAAGTTTCCGCCCAGAGTATGTTTTATTCGATTTTATTGCTTTGTTGTTCGCCCACACAGCCCATCGGGAAAGCGGTGGTAGGAGAGAAGATGGCAGTGGAGATTTCCTTTACAAACCCACTAACACAGGTGTTGAAAGCTGTGATATTCCATGTGGAAGGACTGGGCCTCCTTACCACTCGAAAGATTCATTTCGGGTAAGAACGGAAAATGTACCTCTATATTGTGTTCAGCTATTCTTTAACTACCTTGTCTATCTTTCTCTTTTGTGATTGCCACTGTCATTTCCTGTCCTTCCCTCAGAGATATTGGCAGTCGTGCCACCGTGTCACTGACTGAGCACTTCGTATCCACACTCCCCGGGCCGAGGAAATTACTGGCTTCATTGGACTGCAAGCAGCTCACACAGGTTCATGGTGTGACCGGCATCACTGTGGATGAAAAAAGCAATGGCGCTTTATAGTAATTTGAAAACTAGGACACTTCAACACTGAATGTTTTAAGATAACAATTTGTCCATGTCATTTATGGAAAGTTTAAATGAACAGAAGTATGACACGGAAACTTTATTTTGCATTATAATTCAAAATGACCGATGACCACAGAGAGACAACCACTTATAAAAACATGTACGATAAATATACGAAAACCAGGGGAGAGTGGGGTAAGTTGAGCCATTTTTTAGTTATGCTGTCCTCTAAGCAAGGACAAATGACACATAGTAAAAATGAAAACACACACCTATAATTCAGGATGTCTCCTATCAATGGCAATGATAAGAATTAATATTTGATCAAGGGCAGTGAAAATATTACTTCTTAAAAAAAAAAGTTTTGTGGCTCAACTTGCCCCAGTGTAGGGGTAAGTTGATCCAGGTCAGGGGGTAAGTTGAACCACGGTTCAAACTTGGGCATATCTGTTCAAACCTGGGCATACCTACAACAAATCTTAAAGGTAACTATACACAATAAATAACAAACCAAATACAAGCTTAGTTTTTCAAATATTTTTAATATAAATTTCGATTGAATTGATTGATTTTTTAACATGTTAAAAGGAAAAGTAATCATACAAATGGTGATACAATTGCATACATCTTACCAATCAAAGACAGGGTAAATTCAACTTTAAATGTAGCCTACAATGAGCTCTTATTATCAACTTGGCCTACTTTCATTCATTTCTCCATTGAAAAACTGGCTCAACTTACCCCAAGGCCTATGGTTCACTTTACCCCATAGCCACCATTTTAGAAAAAATAGCCTAGCATTAAAATTCAGAGTCATATTTGACTTAATGATTCACATGGTTTAATACACTGCTAACACATCAACATATACAATATAAGTGTTTAAACCTGGATACTTTTTTTTTGACATGACAGCCGATATAGCTGACATCTAGAAAATGTACTTTGACAAGCAAAAAACGTTTTTTTCTAAAAATGTTTACTTACCAGAACACAATGAGGATCTCTCTTTCACAGGCAAGGAGAAATGGGAGGAGCTTGCATAATTTATGGTCACGTGATTACAACTATAAGGCGTTGCTTGGTTACAGGGGTGGTTCAACTTACCCACTGGCTCAACTTACCCCTCTCTCCCTATAAGCTTACACCAAGCTTATTATATCGTCGTGCAGAGGTCGTGTGGACAGTGTGGCAGCTTAAATGAAAGAAATGTATATATTTTTTTAAATCATCTACGTTAAGATCATGCTTTATATTTATACATTTGATATATATTGTATGTGTTTACTTGCCCTGTGTTTAAAATAAGACTTGTTTATTTAAAAAAATGAATACTGCTTCAAATGCTTTTGTGTTATTTAAACAAAACGTATCACAAAGTCTGGTGACGTTTTTTGTATTTCCTAACCATTTGTTTCTGATTTCCCGTGCTAATGTTTGGTTAGAGAAGTATATTTAAGATGTATGTTTATAAGGAGTCTGTATTCATGAAGTGGAATCTAGGAGAGCTCATCACAGATTTTCTGTACCCACTTCAAAATCTGGAAACAAAGTCAGTGACACAGAATGATTGCATTTGTTTGACTGCTTTTGGGGATTACCCTAAAGACATGCCGGTCAATTTTAGCATAAAGGTGCATAGAGCAGCGCTCCAATATTATGGAAACAAGAGGAAATAAATTGGAAACAATTTGATCTTACTGACAGGTCAAAACATCTCCACATCACATCCATCTTCTTTTTTATTTACCCAATTTCCTTCCAAATACAGTTCACAGGCTGATGCAAATTATGATTGCATATAAGAGGCAATAAGTCAAGGAAACAATATTTTTGTCTCAAACTGTTGGTGTTTTCTGACAAGCAATGTTTGGTGTGCAATTTGTTTTTCTTACTCTGGAGTAAGAAAAATCCCGTTCTCTTTTTCTTTCTCAAGCACATAATAAACAGAGAGGAGAAAAATTCAGAGCAAATTCTCTCCACCTAGCAGCCGCAGTTCGCTGGTTCGTTTTATGTTTACAAGGGGGCAGTTAACGTATGACATTTCCAAAACTATAATCCTATCATATAAAATGATGTGTGTGCCCACTTTTCAAGCCAGCCTCCAGTGCACAAGGTATTTTTAAATAAAATAATACTTTCATCCTTCTCTCACGATAGTTTGCTGTGCTAAGATAAATGGGCATCTACATTGGTAAACAAGACACACCTACATGTTTGTCGTAGAAAGATAAATGGGCCACTCTCTTTAGAAATTCACCTGCTGGAAAAGTGTAATAAATAAAGTTAATGATGACTGTTGCATTTAGGTGCAAAACACTGTGTCTGTGTGTCAGTCAGCACAAAAGCAGTGACCTGGTACTAAAGGAATACAGCCGGAGTGAAGATCGAATTACACCGTGCAAGTGTTCCTCTGCACCTGTTTTGATTTGTGAAAAAAAAAATGCAGAGAAACACCTGCACGATGTAATTCAATGCTGTAGAATCACATTACAACGTAATGCAGTCTGCAAAACAACAACAATATTGATCATTAAGCTGAAGCATCACTTCTCAGGAACAGATTAGCAACAACACAAATAATTATTGTTGCGTAAGTTTCACAGCGTTATTAATAATTAGTACAGAATTTTTGTATTGCTTACTCTTTTTTCTGCTCACTCTTTGCATCTTCATAGCACATACATGTATACAGGAAAAGGTCTTAACAAGCAAGTGGTATTTTATTTTATTTCGCAGCAGGATGCACAATAACAAGATTGCAGCAATGTCTTATGCTTGAAGAACTACTGTAGGTCCATACAACACTGGAATTGTTCAATGACCATATCATCAGATTTTCTTGAGGGGTAACTGTGGCTGCAAGGTAATGCTGTCACGATTCTCATGTAATGTCACGATCTGTGTGTTGTGTTTTGTCTTGTCTAGATCTGTCTTTGGTTTTCTGTCTGCGTTGTGTCTTGTCTAGATCTGTCTTTGGTTTTCTGTCTGCGTTGTGTTTTGTCTTGTTTAGATCTGTCTGTGGTTCCCTGTCAGTTTCCCTGGTGTGTCTAATTTACCCGATTGTGTTCACCTGGTGTCCCTGTGTTCTATTTCGTCCCTACTGACCGCCAGAGGCGGTGCTTTAGCACCGCCTCTGGCGGTCATCCGGGACTCATAGAACCGTAGTTACAGCCGTAACTATCGTTTCCTCCTCCCTCCTCACCTGTGTCTTGTTTGTATGATTAGTCTTGTGTGTATTTAAGTTCTGGTTTTTCTGTCTGTCTTTGTCGGTTCGTCTTTTGTTGGTGACTGAGTTCACCGGTGAGTGTTCTGTTAAGTTCATTATCCTTGAAATAAAGGTTTATCAGAGTTATCTGCATTTGGGTCCTGCTTCCTTCACTCAAACCGTGACAAATGCGATTGTCCTTCAATTGGAAGGTTGTGGGTCAGATCCCAGCCGTTGCAGTCAACGCAGTTGCGCTTTGAGGGGTCATAATGACTGGATAAAGCGCTATATAAATACAGTCCATATGTCATTCATGTCCTGCTGTAATAAATCAAGTAAAGTAATCAAATACTGACTGGATTTTCTATATAAATATTGGTCATCAATGTTTCACATCTGAGGGCCAGGCAGGTTATGGGCAACAAAAGATAAAAAGCAAGAATCCAGAAGCTTCAAAGGTAATAGCAATGGGCTGCATTTCATTAAACTAAAAGCACTCAGTGAATGTCTTCAACAAGGCTGCTCTAAGTACTTTATTTAAAATAAAAGAATGTGTAGATCTGTATTAAATATAGATAAAGATTCACATTACTGCAGATCTTTCTAAAACACATCCATCCCTGCTCTGTACAACCATGAATAGTTATAGATATCTGACTCATGAACAAGGACATGCCAGATCAAGGCCAGATCAACAGCACATGTTTTCCCAAAGCACAATAACAACATTTGCATAATGTTGTACTTCGGCCATTGGAATAATTTGTTCTTAACTAACCCTAGCAGCTTGCAGTTTTTAGATTGTACTTATCTTTATAATTTAACATTGGCTTCTGGTTAGTCAATCACCATGCTGATTGATGAAACCTAAGGGTTGGGTTTCCCATTTTGTCAGGTTGGAGCAACAGACCCTCAAAAATATATTTGTGAATACCTGCTCATGACCAAGGATTTAAAGCCATTCAAAATCATTTCACACAAAAAAATAACACGTTCTATTTTGGCCCATTATATCCTCCAGAGGGAATTTCATTGAAATGTGTTAAGTAGTCGTGAGGCAGACACCTCTTTCAGAGTTAATTAAGCTCTCAAGTTTGACACACATAGTTGTGCTGATTACTGTGAGTGGCTTCCTCTGGTTTGAGTTTGGTGTTTTACATAATGAATAACAATTTAGCTCTTTCTCAGACCTATATTTTCCGTCTGGTACATGGGACAAATTAATTAATTTGAGTGTGGGGCCCAACTCAACTACACCTCTGATCACCTGTATAGCCCACTTATACCCAGTCAACACAATTGGCCTTGTTTGTCTCATAATTCTCAAACCACCCTCACTATCTTTTCCATTTAACCTTCCTACGTCATGCCCACATCCCTTCATCCTCTCTTACCTTCTCCCCTCATTCCTTCCCCATTTGATATAGTGCACCTCTCCCACGTCTCATTCCACACATCGTATCAGGCCTTGTGTTCAGATATGGCAAAATCACGCCTGAGATTGAACCCCCACTCTGAGTCTCGCTCTGCCTGTACTTCAGAACATCCTCCGTACCAGACAACATCCCTCCTCCTCTTTCAGCTCACATCCATCAGTCCTCAACATCCAATGCCTCGTGAAATTCCATTAAATCTTTAAACGACATATTGTGGTGCCATGGTCGTACTCTAAAACGCGATTCATGGGGTTAGTCGATTCCACTTTAAAAAAAGACTTTTTCAACATAGAACATTTAGTTTTTTACCTCAACTTATTTGAGTTAGTTTACAACCCATTTTAATAAATCGGTCAAACTGAAAAAGAACAAAACAAACGTTTCTTACAAATGTAATGATATTTCTGCATTCACTCAACTATAGGGATTTAAGTTAGAGTAACTCATATCTATTGAGTTTCAACGGTATAGTTTCAAAACTGAACACACGCCCGGACGTTGCTAGACCGCATGTTGAGTTGGAGCAATCTGCGTTCATCCTGGAAGCGGAACACTTGGTAGCAGTGGAACAACAGGATTTTAACCTAACCTTTAACCGCAGCCACAGTCGCCCTGGAAGTGGAAGTTAGCAATGACCAATGAGGTTCAATAGTGATTGAAGGAACAGAAGTCCTTCAGATCTCGGATGCGACAAGAGCCTGTAGCTAATGGGGCTAATATACTCACTTAAAGGTGGGGTAGGTAAGTTTGAGAAACCGGCTCGAGATACACATTTTGTTATATTCCATGGAATGCTCTGAACATCCCGATAGCAATGAATATAATAAGTGCTTTGACAAAAAATCCATACAAAAATGTCATCTGTGGAAGCCATAGTACTGTAAAAAGCACGACCAATAATTTTAGCCGGCCCGGCTAAAATAACTGGATGGCCTACCTGCCTGTCAGCCTTCCATCTGTGCACAAACTTATCTTGTGCCCTCATTGGTCAAGTGCACGTTTGTGTGTGTTGGAGGAGGGGCTCTGTAAGGAAGTAGCAGATTTCTTCCGGCTGTGTATTTCTAAATTCTACCGCACTCAAGCTGGTTTCTCCTAAATTACCTACCCCACCTTTAACCTAAACTAAATTACATTACATTACATTGCATTTAGCTGACGCTTTTATCCAAAGGATGGAGACGAGCAGTGGCCGGAAGTTTTGCCGGATATAAATAGGGGTGGCCGTGGTTCGAGGTGGAGTTTTAGGCGTGGCCATGCTCCTGAACCTATGTTAACATTTTAACCTCATTTCACTAGCAGGAACCACGCCACAACAATGTGACGTTTGTACGTTTATTGAAGTACAGTGTTGGGACTAACGCGTTACAAAGTAACGAGTTACTGTAACGCCGTTATTTTTGGCAGTAACTAGTACTCTAACGCATTACTTTTTAAATTCAGTAACTCAGTTACCGTTACTACATGGTGCGTTACTCCGTTACTGCGTTAGTTTTTTTATATAGTCAACAGCCAGGTGAACAGAGATGAGAACTGTACTTAAGTACAATACTTGAGTAAATGTACTTAAATACTTCCTGTGTCACATGCGGAGACGGGCTGTGGGCGTGTTTGTGTTGTTTACTAACAAGACTATCATGGCGGCGGCGGAGCTCAAGTCTAGTTTCTCCACCTGGAGATATTCTCACTATTTCACTTTTGTCGAGCACAAAGAAAAGAACGTTTTAGTTGAATGTAAGTTGCAACCCAGTCTCACGGCATTTCGTGTTCACCAACACGATTTTTAATCTATTGATTCGTGTTCACCAACACGATTTGCCCCTTTTTTTCGTGTTGCACAGCACGATTTTAAAAGCAATGTATTTCTACTGCCTGCAGCACGTCTTTTTCTCCGGTCGGGTCGTGGGAGACCGGAAGCTGTGTGGTTCATAAAAACATGTTCTTACTCAATATCAAGCCGCAATTATTGCTTTTATTTTAAATCGTATAATTTCTGACTTTTGTTGCCGTCTGTGAGGAAAATAAATGGGGCTCAGAGCCTCAGGATACTGAAATCTGTATTTTTAAATATTTTTTCCTTCTAATTTGTTATTCTTTTCAAAATAACACACTGTTATTTACTCACCAATAACACACAATTATCCTTGCTTTTATTTATTGGTTTAATTCCATAATCTCGGGCTTTTTTGGTGTCCGTCAGGAACTGAATTTCAAAATAAAAATAACCGGAAACAGACGTAGGCCTATAAGGGACATTTCGAGCATCATTGCGATTGTCAACATTTCTGAGTTTAGGATGGCCGAAGACACTACACTACCCATAATCCCCAGCTATCGTTTAGGACTACAGTCCCCGTAAGGTTACGCAGAGCGTCAAAAAGCTGTGTGAAATGGAACGAAATCACGCCAGACTATCCAAAACTGGAATCGAACACCCCCCCAGAACTACACATGCTGGCTATTGTGTTTCGCAAAATGTTCTATGGGACGTCTCTACTGAACGTTTTCGTTTTTCCAACAATTAGAAGTTGCCAGTATTAAACACATTGGTGTTATCAAATGTAAAACATATAATTAATAAATGGGTGAAAATCACTTGTGTCCATAATGCGCAGCATTAATATATACCCACATGACAGCTCATTGTTACTTTGTAATTCTACTCCACGACAATTCAGGGGTTAACCTGGTATTTTTACTCCACTGCATTTATTTGAGTTACTTTGCAGATTCTGATTAATTATGTGAAATATAAACAACCCTTAAATCAGACTTTAGTTACACCTGAGTAAAATTCAGGTAAGGTGATTGTCAAGTGCCAACAATCCAACCCAGTCTCACGGCATTTCGTGTTCACCAACACGATTTTTAATCTATTGATTCGTGTTCACCAACACGATTTGCCCCTTTTTTTCGTGTTGCACAGCACGATTTTAAAAGCAATGTATTTCTACTGGTAATGTGTTTCGTGCCTGCAGGCTGCAGCACGTCTTTTTCTCCGGTCGGGTCGTGGAAGACCGGAAGCTGTGTGGTTCATAAAAACATGTTCTTACTCAATATCAAGCCACAGTTATTGCTTTTATTTTAAATCGTATAATTTCGGACTTTTGTTCTATGAGGAAAATAAATGGGGCTCAGAGCCTCAGGATACTGAAATCTGTATTTTTTAAATCTTTTTTTCCATCTAATTTGTTATTCTTTTCAAAATAACACACTGTTATTTACTCACCAATAACACACAATTATCCTTGCTTTTATTTATTAGTTTAATTCCATAATCTCGGGCTTTTTTGGCGTCCGTCAGGAACTGAATTTCAAAATAAATATAACCGGAAACAGACGTAGGCATTTCGAGCGATTACCCAAGATCCTCAGCTATGGTTTTAAGCTCGCTGATTGGATGTGTTAGCCGCAATGCATGCTGGGATTTGGTGTTTATATTATATGAAATCCGGAAAACATTTTAAAAGAATAAAATAATACTTAATTCCGAGTGCTCTTGCTTTTCTCTTTGAAAGTCATCACATAACGGCATTGTAATACACGGTTCGGCTGCATTACATATTACAGATCTGCCGTAGTTCTTTATTTAGAGAGCCCTGATGAGAAGACCTTTGGAAAAACTGGAAGAAATGCCGCCGAAACTGAATACTTGACGTGGATCATAAATATATCAACAATTAAACAACATCTTCAATTTCTCTTCACACAATACGTCTCCTTGCAGTATCAACACTAATTCGGCTGACTTTTACATTTGATCTAATTCATAGCTAGGTTATATTTACACCATAACGGTGCACAGCTGATAGAAAAGGACTGTAGTTTTTAAAGATATTACTGATTTCTTTGAATGTAAGAATGTAAATACTGAGTCTGAAATAGTATAGCAATATGCTGTAAAATGATGTGAAAGCATGCATAAAACTATACATCTTCAGATGTTGTACATACTGTACACACTAATAATACAAAGTTATTATGGCTGTGTGTACCTTGTGTGCACCTCCTAGTGGTTAAAGCACGTTATTGAATTATTGTTTTTATGTGTTATATTTGATTAAAAAAATATTAAGAGTACATACTTTCATAGGGGGAAAGTATAAATATAGAAATATAGAATATACATCCAATCAGCGAGCTTAAAACCATAGCTGAGGATCTTGGGTAATCGCTCGAAATGCCTACGTCTGTTTCCGGTTATATTTATTTTGAAATTCAGTTCCTGACGGATGCCAAAAAAGCCAGAGATTATGGAATTAAACCAATAAATAAAAGCAAGGATAATTGTGTGTTATTGGTGAGTAAATAACAGTGTGTTATTTTGAAAAGAATAACAAATTAGAAGGAATTTTTTTTTTTAAAAATACAGATTTCAGTATCCTGAGGCTCTGAGCCCCATTTATTTTCCTCACAGACGGCAACAAAAGTCCGAAATTATACGATTTAAAATAAAAGCAATAACTGTGGCTTGATATTGAGTAAGAACATGTTTTTATGAACCACACAGCTTCCGGTCTTCCACGACCCGACCGGAGAAAAAGACGTGCTGCAGGCACGAAACACATTGCCAGTAGAAATACATTGCTTTTAAAATCGTGCTGTGCAACACGAAAAAAAGCGGCAAATCGTGTTGGTGAACACGAATCAATAGATTAAAAATCGTGTTGGTGAACACGAAATGCCGTGAGACTGGGTTGTAAGTTGTGTCCTGGCGGGTCAAAGAGCCTATCTACTGCCCAAACCAGTCATTCACATCTCTTAAAACATCTGCAAAAACAACATGCTGGGACGAAGCTAGTAGCTAAGACCACAGAGACTCAGCCGACGCCACTCCACCTGCACCTAAGCAACAGCGGCTGGATTTTAACCAAGGGACTGCTAGCCAGGGAAAAGTCGATAAAGCCATTGCACGGTATGTTGTAGAACACATGCAGGCTATTGCTACAGTGGAGTCACCCGCTTTCAGGGAGCTAGTTAGCATGGTAGCATGTCCGGGCGGCACACGGCATATGAAACGGAAAACTTTTTCCAACTACCTGGAGAAAGAATATACAAAAATGTAAAGCCAGCTAATATCGATGCTATCCAGATTGCATATAATGCATGTCAAGTTGATCAACAGATTGTATTATTCTCCAATGCAATAACAGTACTGAAATGAAGGCTATAAGGGCATTAATATAATGGGAGCCCTTTTTTAAGTAACTAAAACGTTACTTTTCACAGTAACGTATTACTTTTTGGTGTAAGTAATCAGTAAAGTAACTGAGTTACTTTTGAAATGAAGTAACTAGTAATGGTAACTAGTTACTGGTTTTCAGTAACTAGCACAACACTGTTGAAGTAACATGTGAATGATATGAGGGGGGTGAAGGGATGATCTGGGAGCAGTGTTAATTTCGTTAACGAAAACTATGACGAAAAATGTTCGTCAACGACCTTTTTTACATGACTAAGACGAGACGATGACGAGCTAAAAATAGATTCTTGATAACGAAAACTATGACGAAATGTAAATGTAGTTTTCGTTGACGAGACGAGACGAGACGAAGGTGTTAAGGGTGGACTATCGGACATTAAAAATGCAGGATATTATTTTCCTCCAATTGTCCGTCTTCTCTTTCAAAATGCATCCCTGTCATTGGTTGAATTATTTGGGATTCTGGGAATTTGCACACCTTGCACACCTCACTCACCCCCGTCCACCCCAGCTTCACTGCAGCAGCACAGGTGGTGATGATATCCAAACAGTGAAGATGACGGATTCAGCGAAAGCGCTTTTAGTTTTTGGTCGCAAAAAAAGAATAGATATATGGACCAACTTTCTTTATAACTCGGTAGAAAATAAAACACACTGCACTGCAACTGCGGGAGAAGGAGAGACGCCATGTGGCTTCAAATTAGTTGGGAAGAATACAACTAACCTGAAGAGGCACTTGAAGGCGCACCATCCTGCTATTTATGCCACGGTAAGTTAGCTAACTGTAACGTTACATGATAAGTCGTAACTAACTCGTATGTGGTAACGCTAACTAAGCATATACATTTGCTAACGTTAAGTCTATGTTACTGGGCAGTCTGCATTGGCAAGTTGCCATTGCCAATGCAGACTGCTAGCTAGTCACTAGTTACTAGAGGCAAATGTACTAACTATCTATGTTAGCTTAGCCTTTCTTGCAAACACGTTTTCAGTTTCCGGTAGCAAATGAATGATTCTGGCAAGTTCCAGGCTAATGTTGGCTGGGCTTACATTGCAATAACTATCTAGTCACTGCAATTATTGTGTGTTTTTTAAAGGAATGGTCCACTCATTAGATAATTAATCAAAACTTCAGTATTTAGTGAAACGTTATGTTTAAACCATACCCTGAAGAAATCAGCGATATTCCCCGGTAAATAATGATTTTATAGCTCTTTTTTATCAAGACCTGTATATTCCGTCTGGCCGCCGCTGTTCCGGTTTAACTGGTTCCCCGATCAACTGGTTGACAGATGTGGAGGCGTGGCCTTCGACAGAGATACACATTTCGATCGCCTCTTCTGTCGTTTACATAAATCTTTTGGTATATTTGGCTGGATAGGAACACTTTGATGCACATTCAGTACCAGTGTGTGAGGTTGTAGTTACGATGGCGATATCCGGACGCGAACAGCGAGGACTACAAAAAGAAAAACGAGTTGACATGGGCATGTCTGTTCAAAACATTGCGAGCTCCAATAAATCATTTAAACCAGCTATTGTTGGCAGACTTATTACTGAATATCGTTCTTAATGTGATACCAAGTCCATCTGAGACCCGTGTACACCTTCAGACAGCCTCCAAGTGAAGCACACGTTGTTTACTCACAGTTTGAAAGCAGCGTGGAGAAGTCTTCAGCTGTGTTAAGCTGTGATCCGCTCGAATAAATCCTTAAAACCAGCTATTGTTGCCCGAATTATCACTGAATATCGTTCCTAATGTGATACCAAGTCCATCTGAGACCCGTGTACACCTTCAGACAGCCTCCCAGTGAAGCGTACGTTGTTTACTCAGAGTTTGAAAGCAGCGTGGAGAAGTTTTCAGCTGTGTTAAACTGTGATCCTCTCAGGTAAACTGTGATTCGCTCAGGGGAAATGGGATCCGCCCAGATTAAACTGTGTTACATCTTCTGTGGCTATCTACCAGCGATCATGTTTAATATGAAAGACACACACATACATCCCTTATAAAAACGCCATTCTGCAGCACTCATCCAGATAAGATGTGACTGTTAACTCGTTTTGCAAAGACAGCAGCAGAAATGTCATTGCTGCATGTGCAGGGATATTTAGACTTTAAAATGCTGATGGGTCATTAATCTTGGTCTCGGCAAACAATATTAGGAATCCTCTATTCAAACTACATAATATTCAGTGTCCATCGACATGAAAATAACAAAAAAGTTCATGCTGGACTCAAACCCGAGTCCCAACAGCAAAAGTCACTCCAGCCCTGCGCTTTATGAGTGCGCCGCGGATCAACACGAAGTATTGAACCTTTTAGATCACACTTGTTAAAAAGTTCCAGAAAAATGCAACCCGACCATCATTTATAATGTGAGCAAATGTATGTACACTTTAAGCCATATAATATACATATTATAATATAGTATACTGACTGAGGTCTGTATCAAGCCTCATTAAGACCCACCGTGATCAGATATTCTAGTTTATCAGCCTGCGAGCCCACATTATGTTGTGATAAGTGTTAGTTTTACATATAAGTGTGTTCTAGTGCACACATTAAGTTCCAATATGCAAATCAGGCCATGTGTTTCGTGATATTTGCCATGCAACATTATGCTGTACAATATAATATAATATGACATTATGCTCACAATATAGACATTTTTTAAACGCTAACTTTCTAAATAGGCCTCCATTTCCTTTTGCTCTGTCTGCTAATGCAGTAGCTGATCGGATGTAAACCTGGACCAAAGCTGTTGCGCTAGAAACAGAATGCAATTTACAAAAAGGTTTATATTCTAGCAATACTGGCTGTCTTTTCTGTCTTGCGAAAGACTCACCAAAATAAAAATACTTAACAGCATAGGCATCATGTCCCCTATTGTGTGCTAAGGGCTAATCTTACATATTGCAACTATAATAACAGTGGCCAAATTCATGTTCTAATGTGCAATGCAAGCTTTGCTTCTGTAGCCTATAGTAGACTTACTCATTAGTGTGACAGAAGGAAAGACAACAACAATGATAGCAATCAATAATTAATGAATTTGAAAAATATTAAAATTTAATGAAAAATCAAGATCAGGATTACAATTATTAACTTCATTAATTATTTAAACGTGGTGCCGACTGACCTGTTCTTTACACGTGGTCTCTATGGTTACCCTAGTCTACAGGGATAGCACTTTTTAGTGTATATTCCTGTTTCCCACTTTTTTAGGAGAGTGCATTGGTGCATTTACGTAGTCACGTTGTGCCTCTTCACTTTTAAACTTTTAAAAAGAAACATTATTGACTGATAGTATCAGCTTTATTTGGCAAGTATGTATACAATTACAAGGAACATGGCCTTCTGTCCTGTTGGGATCCAAACCACACAGTGATGGATGTACTGAGAACAGACTGGATTATTGCAGAGTAATAATAATACATTATATTTGTATAGCGGGTTTCTCCAACTCAAATACGATTTACAGTATGAGGGAGGGTAGACAAACAAGGATAGGCAAACAAATGAATATAGTAAAATAAAATAAACCGAAAAGGCAGTCAAGAGGAAGTTGATTGAGAGGGGGGGGCTTATGGGTAGACAGAGTAGAGAGTACGGATCAGCAGCTCCTGAGGCAGGTATACTCTGGGCTGGTGCAGGAAGTGTTCTGCCATCAAGACTTGCAGGATGGGCAGAAATACTCATCCTCTGTGGGGGAGGACAGTCCCACGCACCCTATGTGGTACCACATATTGCAGGTGGTGCACTCAATCTGACAGGGAAAAAGAGAAATACTTTAGAATACTGTCAAACATTTTGTCAGGTTCACATCACTCATCCTGATTAGGATGTAAAATTAAGCCGTTTTAATTTCCTTAGACATTATTTATTTACATAGTATGGCAATGGGTGTCATATATAGGGTTACAATCTTAGCTGTGGTCCTTTCTGTTTGGAGTCTGTGTTGGTATGTTCCTTCAGCTGCTCCAGTGCCCACCGAAAGTGCAAAGACATGCAAGTTAGGTGAATTCAACTATACATTTGCAATAGCTGTGTGATAGTGAGTGTTCACCCAGTGATGTTGAGGTAACCTATCCAAGGTGCATCCCAGTCTTCCAGCAGAAGGACATGAATTTCTCTACATACCCACGTATCGATGTCCCCTTCAGCCCCCGAGCTGAGCTCCCCACAAGCCCTACAGAGCTGGGATAGGTCATCTGCAAAAAAGAAGATAATGTAGTTTAATGGCAATATAGACACATTCAAGTTTACCTGGTAGAGTTCTGTATACCTGAATTTGTCACCAGCGACATTGACATGTCCAGCCGCAACATGGCCACACCCTTCTGGTCAACAGCGTAGTCGATATTTTGGCCAGACAATATCTGCTCTGCAAGCTAAAAAGTGTCTGATAAGTATCATTTTGAGGACTTTTTAATAATGACAAATAGCTCCAGATATAATCAAATGTTTACCTTGCACACAAACACCCCGCATGCCGATGAGTCCTGTTGCTTAGGGTGAGCAACGGTTGCGCATGCCCATCTCCCTATTTTTGGACACTTTTTGCGGACCAATGCTCTACACACAAAACACACATTTATTACAGTTTGCCAATTTTAACATATGCTAAGGTAAAACCATTTAATTCAAGATCAGTTGAATCCTGTTAAAGGACAAAAATGCTTGAATGACCTTTTGTTGCTCCCAAAAGATGATCCATGGTGTATGAATACATGTATTTGTCTATTGCACACATCCAAGCTGACATTTCATTCACCTTGTTACGTCTTTGCATTTTTGTATCTGTGCGTCTGTGGCCCCAAATGGGTCGACGAACAGGGACCGCCTCTCCTTTAGGTACATGATCTATGGAAATGCAAATACTAATTATAACCAACCCCTACATCAGATAGTGTCATGGTTCCGTCTAGATCTGTTTATGTTGAGGATTACTTACAATCAACGTCCAGTGTCCATGGCTGCAGACCGCTCCAACAGCCACATCGTATTTTAAAAGGTCCAACTAAAAAAATGATAATAATTACGACAACTAATACACTAACATAAGTATGTATTTGTGTGTATGGACATACAAACATACATATACACAAAACACATAGGCCTACTTATGTACAAAAAAAGAAATCCTAATATATAGTCCTACTCACACTTCTCAAAGAACCTTTGTGGGTTCCCTCCCAGAGCGACGTCATAAGGTAGGAGTCCAAGGTAAGAGCGCCAGCTTTCCTTCCTACCATGGTTATGTATGAATTGACGATCTAAGAGTACAAAAATAACTTGTGATACAATCTAAATAAATATCAGTCCAATATTCTTTTGTTTTGTAACTTACCTCTCCCTCCAACCACTTCCCTGGGGCCAAGTCCATTAGGTTCTCTGAATATACTTTGTATGGCCCAAACTTGCACCAGAGCGTCTGCTTTCTCCTCCCTGTCCATATTTGTCGGATTACTGGAAATATAGCAATGGAAGTTATTTGTGAAATGCATCATTTGGAGTGTACTTTCTGTCTGTTTACTTACAAAGTTCAGGATCCTTTGGTGCCATTTGGGCCTCGCCTTGCTGTGTGGTGGGTGTTTGTGTGGTGGGTGTTTGTGTGGTGGGTGTCTGTGTGTGCTGTGGACCAGCCAGAGGAGAGAGATCGGACAACTTTTGTAGTTTGGCAGGGATCCTCTCCTCTGGCTGGATATAATGTGTTAAATGATCAATGTTTGTCTGGAGCTTTGTGGTACCCTTAGCGAGTACTGCCTTTTTCCCCTCCAATTCCAGGATTGTGTAGGGTCCCAACCAGTCATCGTCCAGCTTTCCCCCTTTTCTTTGCTCCTGTCTCACGTTCCTCCGCAACACCTGGTCCCCTACTTGGAAGTTGTCCTCCTGGCCCTTTTTCACTTTTCTTTTGCGGACGTTGTCCTGGCTTCGTTTCATATTTTTTTTCACCTCTGTGAATACAGCCTTCTGTTTGTTCAGGCCTTCGTGGATCTCCTCCGTTGCGACCAGCCTGCTGACTTTGTCTTCTTTGACCTGCAACAAATCACAGTTAGAATTTTAGAAGACAGATGATCCAAATGAAAACGTTTGAAACGGATGACAACATTAGAACATCTTACCAGGTACTCCTTTGGCACCTCGGAGGGATACCTAGCCTCCCTCCCAAACATCAAATAGTAGGGGCTGTATTGTGTGGTCAGCTGCTTCTTTGTCCGAAGACCAAACATGGTGGACTGCAGAACCTGGTCCCAACGTTTGGGGTGACCAGCCACCATTTTGTTCAATGACCTTAAAATGCAGAATTCAAGTGTAGGCATGAGGAAGCAGGAGAGCTTATGTGTTCTCATGTATGATAAAGCAACATATTCATTAGGAAATGTGTTTGTAATTCTATGAAGAGCGTGAATTCCATCAGGTATTGAAAACCAATACCTCTGGATAGTGCCGTTTAACTTCTCCACAAGGCCATTGGTCTGTGGGTGGTATGCAGAGCACAGGCTTCTTTTTATGGCCAGTGTCTCACACAGGCCAGAGTTGACCTTGAAATTATCATTGGGACAAACAAGCAATAGATTAGCACAGCAACTACAGTTACATATTGGGGATTCATACTGCATCAACACTACCTTGTTGCAAAACTCTGAGCCCTGGTCTGTTAGCAGTCTTTGAGGTGCACCAAATTTGTAAAAGAAATCTAGGATACAATTGGTCACCTCTTCTGCTGTTTTAGTCTTAAGTGGGTAGGCCTCTGCCCATTTGGTGAAATAGTCAACCATTACACATATGTACTGGTTGCCACCATCTGTTACTGTGAGTTTACCCACTAAGTCCATCCCAACCAGTTCCAAAGGCTCCGTAACCTGGGGGGAAATAAATACATGAGCATTACAGTAAATCACTGTTGACGTGTTTCTACACTGACAATACCAGTATGCCATGGTTTATTTTACCTCTATCGGACTGTACTCCTGCTTCTCCTTAATGTTGGCTCTCTTGGCCTGGCACTGTGGACACTGAGCAATCTAAAACAGACAAACATCAGTTATGAGAAATATTTAGTGCAAATAAATTATATGTTAAACTGATAGGGTGTTTGCGCATACAGCATCAGCAATTTTGAAATACACATTACACTCCTCTGTGCTACTTTTGAACCTGAATGTGTATTCCACCTCATTATTTTGAAGATACCAACTCACCCACTCGCGTATGTCACCCTCCATGCCAGGCCAATAGTACCGAGCAATGATGGCACAGTGAGTCTTCTCCACTCCGCCGTGTCCACCAATATTGCTGCAGTGAAACTCCGCAAACAAATCGTTTGCTTCTTCAGCAGTAGAGACCACTTTGGCAAGGTGCTCGGTTTGATTCTTTTTGCGCCTGCAGATGTAGTACAGTTCTCCGTCTGGTGTTTATATGACATAATATTAGATGTATTAGTTTTACCATAGCATATTATCATTGTTTTCTAGAGTCCATATGCATCCATACCCTTTATCGTGAAGGTGTCAGCTCTCCTCTTCATGACATACTGCTCTTTCTTGGTTGACCCCTCAGGATACTGGTGGTGGACTTTCAGATCCAGAATTTGTTTTACAATTCTGGGATCCATTTCCTAACGCTCTCTGTCCCTCCTCCTACTCCAACACCTACTTACACCTGTCTCGCCTATGCGCCTACTCCTGCCTACCTACTTACCCTCACGTATTCATACACAAACAAATTAATACAACAAAGACAAACAAACAAAGTGACAAATACACGGAAACGTACAATACCAGCCTCTCTCAAATACACACAGTTGCACCTCAATTACTCACCCACAACCACTCACCAGGACAATCACTCTCACAGGCAACGCTCAATCACTCACTATATCTCACTTTCACTCACTATCTCACTATCTCTCTCTTTATCTGTCTATCTATCTATCTCTCTATCTCTCTCTCACTATCTCTCTCTTTATCTGTCTATATCTATCTATCTATATCTATCTCTCTCTCTATCTCTCTCTCTCTGTATCTCTCTATCTCCTCACTACCTCACAACATTGTGAAAGGTTAATCAAATTTATATAGACTGGACCCATGCCCCAATTAATGATAAGTCTGTACACCTGATACCCATTTATACAAGTATAAACGAGTATCAAATCGAGTCGACATCATATTAATGACGATATATGATACAAATGTAAGACTGACAACAAGAATAGTTTGTAAAGGATTTATTGACGTTAGAATTATTAACAAAGCACTTATATACTAATAAAGGAATGGCTTATCTAAAGCCAGTTGAGTAGCACTTTAAATGTTTTGGCTCTATGAAACCTGATGTACTTTATGATTCTGTTTTCTTCAAGTTTGTATCTTCTTGGTCTTATGCACTTATTGTAAGTCGCTTTAGATAAACGTGTCAGGTAAATGCAATATCATATAATGTAATTGACATGAGTGTTTTGAACACTGTTATTTTATTCTGGATTCTCTGGGTAGTATCATGTTGATCCGTGGCGCACTCATAACGCGCAGGGCTGGAGTGACTTTTGCTGTTGGGACTCGGGTTTGAGTCCAGCATGAACTTTTTTGTTATTTTCATGTCGATGGACACTGAATATTATGTAGTTTGAATAGAGGATTCCTAATATTGTTTGCCGAGACCAAGATTAATGACCCATCAGCATTTTAAAGTCTAAATATCCCTGCACATGCAGCAATGACATTTCTGCTGCTGTCTTTGCAAAACGAGTTAACAGTCACATCTTATCTGGATGAGTGCTGCAGAATGGCGTTTTTATAAGGGATGTATGTGTGTGTCTTTCATATTAAACATGATCGCTGGTAGATAGCCACAGAAGATGTAACACAGTTTAATCTGGGCGGATCCCATTTCCCCTGAGCGAATCACAGTTTACCTGAGAGGATCACAGTTTAACACAGCTGAAAACTTCTCCACGCTGCTTTCAAACTCTGAGTAAACAACGTACGCTTCACTGGGAGGCTGTCTGAAGGTGTACACGGGTCTCAGATGGACTTGGTATCACATTAGGAACGATATTCAGTGATAATTCGGGCAACAATAGCTGGTTTTAAGGATTTATTCGAGCGGATCACAGCTTAACACAGCTGAAGACTTCTCCACGCTGCTTTCAAACTGTGAGTAAACAACGTGTGCTTCACTTGGAGGCTGTCTGAAGGTGTACACGGGTCTCAGATGGACTTGGTATCACATTAAGAACGATATTCAGTAATAAGTCTGCCAACAATAGCTGGTTTAAATGATTTATTGGAGCTCGCAATGTTTTGAACAGACATGCCCATGTCAACTCGTTTTTCTTTTTGTAGTCCTCGCTGTTCGCGTCCGGATATCGCCATCGTAACTACAACCTCACACACTGGTACTGAATGTGCATCAAAGTGTTCCTATCCAGCCAAATATACCAAAAGATTTATGTAAACGACAGAAGAAGCGATCGAAATGTGTATCTCTGTCGAAGGCCACGCCTCCACATCTGTCAACCAGTTGATCGGGGAACCAGTTAAACCGGAACACCGCCATGTTTGCCATTTTCAGTAGTCACGTGATGGTCGTGACGTCATCCATGCGTTCACTTTGTCAACACACGGAAATATGGTGGAGTATTTCAGTTCGGACTCGTCAGCAGAGGAACACGTTTTGACCAATGTGAAGAGATTGGATGGGGGAATTCAGCCATACATATCAGTATGACAATACGACACCCTCTGTCCTAAGACCCTCACATCGTACAAGGAAAAACTTCCGAAGAAAACCCCCAGTTTAAAGGGAACATGGGAGAAACCTCAGGGAGAGCAGCAGAGGAGGGATCCCTCTCCCAGGACGGACAGACGTGCAATAGATGCCGTGTGTAAATTGAAAAGATAATACATTTGCAACATAGGTAGTCCAAATGTTTGTAAATGCATGTGTGTATAATGGGAAGATGATATAAGATACTATATGTATGCATGTAGTACCACCTTTGCTAGCGATTCCCTCTCTAGTTTAGCATACTCAGCTTCGTTGTCCCTGGCCATAGAATCACGATTTTATGGGGCCGGAAAAAACTGGGGTAAAATACACACTAGCCGGTACTACGCTATATGGAAAGGCCACCAAAAACTGTCCTGGCCTGGACGTTAAAACGGGGCTAGCCGCTGCAATGGAAATGCGCTATAACATACCTTATTCTTACGGAGCGTCCACACTACAGCTCCAAAAATAGCTTGGAGCTGGGCGTGTCTGGAGCTTGGGGATTTTATTCAAGCAACACGGCCAACAACCAATCACATGAATCTCCCGCCCCCGACATACAAAGCAAAAAACCCCGGGGATTTTATGCGAGCAATATATATATAAACTCCCCAAACAGGCGAAAACCTACCAGTTTCCCCCACTGTCTCTGCCACCTCCCTCCATGCCTGGTTCCTCCGGTTTGTATCCCGGGAGGTGAAGAGGGTCTGGTCATACAAAACCGGGTGATTCGCTACGGCGATAGTTAGTTTCTCCTCCGACTTTTTTTGAAATATAGAAATGAACGGCGGGATATCTCTCCCAGCTTAGACGCGGTTTGATTGGCTAGTGCTTCAGCTGTCAGATTTTGGGAAACGGGATTTGATTGGCTGGCGCTGGCTACTCCGGCGTCCAGGCGACCAGAAGTTGAACAATGTTCAACTTCTGGTCGCCTGGGTCGCCTGAGACGCCTCGCTCGGCTACCCACAATTCAGTTCGGCGAAAAAGCGCGGCTACGTGACGTCACCTCATTGAAAATGAATGGGCAGCTTGGAGCTGCTTGGAGCTTTCGACGCTGTAGTGTAGACGGGCCGTTACTCCGAGCACTACTTCTGCTCCTCTGTCACTTCACACTTGCAGAGGGCGATTTCTCAACTGGCCGAACTGGTGTCCTGGTCGGTGATGACACCAGAAAGACCGATGGTACTGCATCTCCATTGAGTAATGGTTGTTCTTTAAATCCCATGTTATGTTTGATCATACTCTCAGAGTAGTCGTCCGGAAATTTGAAATGTTCGCTGCATACATGAGCCTGTAAATCTCTCGGTTCGGGCCGGCCACATTTCGCTAGCCACTGCCTCCGAATGTACTTCTTATGCTTACCTTTTGGCAACAGATGGAACCGAGCATTCCGTGGATTGTTCCTATCCGAATTATGGCAATATTTCGCGATACAGTGAGGCATATTTGAATAGAGAAACTACAGTAAATAACATGGAGATCAACGTGTCTTCGAAAACCAAACGCATGGATTACGTCACGTCCGGGAAATGGCGGCGCCCACAGTGTTGATGTTATTTCGGTATATAATCAGTTTAAATCACTGATAATGTCATCGGATTAAAAAAAAAAAGAGAGAGACTGGCAGAGACTGGTCTGTTTTATCGGATGATAATTTTTAAAAAATGAGTGTCATGAGCATATCATTCCTTTAAGAGTACACGGCAATTTATTTGGAAAATACTTTCTTATCTCTAAGGCCAGGTCGGCATATATAATAGGCTAGTTGTATTGTATTATCACATAATTAGAATCTTCAAAATCTAAACTTGATATTATTGATATACTATATTTTAATGATAATACTATTACCAAAGGCATATTTTAAAGGGATTAGCCTACATTTAATTAATTGGAATTCATCTGTAGGCGTTGTAGTTCTGTATAGGGAGTAATTATGCAATCTTATTTTTCCTCACCTAGATCCCAGAGACGAGTACTCCAAAACAGCAACCTGGTGCAAAGAATAAACAGTCAACTATCCCAGCAGCGTTCTCTTCCTCAGGACCAAAATATAAAGCAGACTCGCTGGAACCAAAGAAAAGGTCATTGCCCAGTGGATTGGACGCACCGGTCTACCTGCCCGTACAGTTGAGGATGAGGATTTCATCCTTATGATAGAGACCTTCAATAAGAGGAGAAGTGCTTTCCTCAAACTGAATAGAGATCAGTAGGCTAAAAAGTTGTTAATGCTACTACGGATGTCTGTACTTTGTCTGTTACTTTATATGAGACTGCACTACAGAGGTGGTTCCCTCTGATTGTTTATAAGGCCAAGTTTATTCAAGGTTTATCTTATTCTATAGGTATGTACTGTATGCACTTTCAACATTTTTATTTTATTTGTAGGTACAGAAACGTATAATGTTAAGGTGAGGGATAGTTTTATACAACAATTTATACTTTATAATTTATACAAGTTACTGCTTTGCACTGCATCTTGTGAGGGATGACCCTCTGTTCTGACAAGTTACTGACACACCATTGATAAATGTAGAGAGTCTACAATGGACTACAGTTTGAGTCACTGAGCTAACTCAAGTCTGTAATTTTCGTGATCCAAAACTTCAGGTGTCATGTCATTGTTCATCATTTATTGATCTGTTTTGGGCATACGTGTCTTCACTTTTATTGGAGGTTTCGGAAAATAAATATAAGAAGGCTAAAAAAAATAATGTTTTGGTTCTTGACTTGGAGTAAAGAACATTCCACTATGTTACCAGTACCACTTGTATCTATGTGTATGCACTATCCTTACCTTAGAGGATCAGCAAGGACAACACAACAGTATTGCACCAATGTGAGAGTCTAGGCTAGAGATGTCAAACTAACTAAGTAAAGGGTTAAGAGAGTGAAATGTTGCTTTACAAATTTCAACACTTGATACGGTCACCTTGATTCCAATTTCAGATACCTGTATTTGCCTAACTGAATTGGTTTAAAGAGAGAAAACATTTTGACTTAAAGTTAACTAAAATGTAATTTTTCATCGACTAAAACTAGACTAAAACGTTTTGAGTTTTCGTCGACTAAAACTAGACTAAAACTATAAAGGATAGAAATGACTAAAATGTGACTAAAACTAATAACCATTTTCGTCTTAAGACTAAGACTAACTCAAAAATAGCTGCCAAAATTAACACTGTCTGGGAGGACGAGCTATGGTCCGTGCAGTGGGAGACTCAGAGTGGGGGTTCCGTCTCCGGCATGATCTGCGTGGACTGATTACGGCCCCCAAAAGAGTCGGATTAAAGCAGCTGACTTAAGCGTGTGCGTGTCTGACGTCGTTTAGATTGTTGCGGATGTAAGCGTGATACGCTTGGGATGACGAGCGGCCGAGAGCCTAGATGGTTGGATAAGAGATGCCCGGTCTAGCTGCTGTGGACGCTGCGCCGGTGCGGGAGAAATGGCTCTAATAATGTTCTGAGAATGCCCCCAAAGTGTGCGGGATGTTCTGAAAGTGTTTCTGGACCAGAAACGTGTGGCTTGAAAATAACATGCCCGGAACGAATGACTATATCTTCACTTCTAAATCCAACTAAACATTACCTTGAGGAGTTAGAATGATGCGCGTGTGGTTTGCCCAGCACCAGGCCTCCGTTACACTCTAAAGGGAAAATACGTTTATGCCGTGAATGTTAAGTTGGGTTGTGGGGGCGGGTGCTCCTGATATGAGCGACGCCGCGGAAAGAGCAGATGTGAATAAGGCGGCAGTTAGAGAGGAAGCAGCCTGGTTCATTAAAGTTATTACGCACCATCCTGCCACCCTGCGGGTGATAGACGGTTAAAGTCTGAGTCGTTGCATGATAGAGAGGAAAGTGAGTGAGGTGTTTGAGATGGTGGGGGGGAAGGATAGACCAGTTGGGAAAGAAGGTACTGGTTAAGAGTCGGCTAATGGGTTAGCATGTAGCATGGCCCCTTGGGTTACTGGGTGAGGCGCTGTTCCTACGGGGTTAGCTGCTAGAGGAGGAAGGTAAGCAGAAGCTGGGTTGCTGTGGACTGCTGAAGGTAGAGAAGAAGAAGTAGGGATGGGGGGATGAAGGGATGAGGGATGTAGGGATGTAGGGATGTAGGGATGTAGGGATGAAGGGATGAGGGATGTTGGGATGAAGGGATGAGGGATGTAGGGATGGAGGGATGAAGGGATGTATGTGCAAGGGGATTTCGTGAAGCCTGTGGGGCGACATGAGCTGTGACATGTCAGACACGGAGAGAGCAGGCACAGAGGGCAATACGACCTGGCCCCCACCAGGGGGTGCTGGTGAGTCGGGCTGTATCTGAGGAGGAGGACGTAGGCCTGTGACGTCACGACCCGTGGTGCGCGTGCCGCGCGGTGGTTTGCTCTGGAGCAGGAAGAGCTGTGTGTGTCGTTGTTCTTGCCGTTGTGTTGCTGAACAGGTTGAACAGTCTAGCCTTGTTGTCATTTCGGTGAAAGTGGATGCCGTTTTCTTTCGGGAAACGTTGGAGTTGAATGACTGTCCACCTCCTGAGTTCGGGCTCTGTTTCGGAGCGCGGCTCCGTCAGAGAGGCATGTCGAGTGCGCCGCTGCGAGTGGCCGGGGGCTGCTAATGAGGCAGGCTGCCGGTGGTGGGGAGATTGGAGCTGGCTGTGCCTGTTGTGGCCCCGGTTGTTTGCCCTCGCTGGCGGAGTAGACGAAGCCTGGGACCTGTCTGGAGTTGGAGGTGTCTCGTTGGGGGAGCTTGAGTGGGAGCGGTGGCGGCTGGTGTGTGGGACACTGATTGCCGAGCGCACGCGGCTCCGTTTGGATGCTTGGCTTAGATCCACCTGCTGAAACGTGGATGGTGGGCAGCCGATGTCGAAGAGATCTTCGTCTGACTCCGGTGAGTTGATCAGCAGTTCGGGATCCATGGTAAGTTGAATGTTGTCGTGGTAGCATTTAGCTTGTTTGAACCTTGACGACGCACGGCGTGAATCACGGTCTGGCTGTCAGTCCTTGAAAGGATGGAGACGAGCAGTGGCCGGAAGTTTTGCCGGATATAAATAGGGGTGGCCGTGGTTCGAGGTGGAGTTTTAGGCGTGGCCATGCTCCTGAACCTATGTTAACATTTTAACCTCATATCATATAAGTACATCAGGCTTCATAGAGCCAAAACATTTCAAGTGCTACTCAACTGGCTTTAGATAAGCCAGTCCTTTATTAGTATATACTATATATATACTAGTATATAAGTGCTTTGTTAGTAATTCTTTGTTAGTAATTCTTTGTTAGTAATTCTAACGGTCGAAGTGGAGTCGAAAGAGATGAGTTTTCAGTCTGCGCCGGAAGATGTGTAAGCTTTCTGCTGTCCTCATTTTAATGGGGAGCTCATTCCACCATTTTGGAGCCAGGATAGCAAACCAACGTGTTTTTGCTGATGGGAACTTGGGTCCCCTTCGCAGTGCGGGTGCAGCGAGCCGTTTGGCTGATGCAGAGCGGAGTGCACGTGCTGGGGTGTACAGTTTAACCATGTCCTGGATGTAGGAAGGGCCAGATCCATTTGCAGCATGGTATGCAAGTACCAGTGTTTTGAAGTGGATTCTAGCAGTTTTGGAAGATTGAAGACCAGACGAGCCGCTGCATTCTGGATGAGCTGCAGAGGTCGGATGGCACATGCAGGTAGACCAGCCAGGAGGGAGTTGCAGTAGTCTAGGCGTGAGATGACGAGAGCCTGGACCAGAAGTTGCGTCGTTTTCTGGGTCAGGAGGGGACGTATCCTTCTGATGTTGTAAAGAGTGTATCTGCAGCAGCGGGTTGTACCAGTGAAGGGCATTTTGTTATCTAGGGTCACACCTAGATTCCTTGCAGTCTGAGTCGGGGAAACAATAGAGGTGCCGATGTTGATTGTCAGGTCAAGAGTGGGACAATCTTTTCCCGGAAGGAAAAGCAGTTCAATTTTGTCAAGGTTGAGCTTGAGGTGGTGAGCAGACATCCACCGAGAGATGTCAGCTAGACAAGCAGAGATGCGTGCGACGACCTGAGTCTCTGAGCGGGGAAAGGACAGAATTAGAGAGGGTTTACTCTTGCCTCCTTGAGACTACTGTAAAGAAATATTTGTATGTATTCAGGTTAGTAAACTATCAAGATGCTTAAAAAGGGAAAATGATTTGTGTAGAAAACTGGGCTGGTTTTGGGCCTGCTAACATGTGGTTTTGTGAGGACAAAGGAAGAGGGGGAAGGTGTGGAGTTGACATAGTCATCTCAGATCCCTGTGATAAGGAAGCTGAGCCACTGGGATTGGGGACTTAAGATGTGGGGTGTTGATGATAATTTGGGCAGCCAATCACTGGTCTGGAAGGGAGGCGCAGATAACTCCTCCTTGGGTCAGCAAGGGATATAGACAGAAACCCCGCTGTGTTCGGTCTCTTTCTCCTCTGGCTGGCTGGCTGGCTGGCTGGCTGGCTGGCTGGCTGGCTGGCTGGCTGGCTCACGTGAGTATCAGGTAAATGTGGGATCCCACAGAACTGTATGTAATTTGTACTGTATTGATTGTACTTGATTGTATTGCATTGTATATTACCATTAAAGTGGATTATTGTTAAACGGTTAAGTGTATGCTCTGGATTCCCTTCATGTAAGATAACAGCTTGTAGGAACGCGAGGAGATTTAAGCCTATATCTCCTAACAAATGGTGACCCGACGTTTCCGTGTAGACAGGGCTGTGGAAGGTTTCAGAGTGTTTTTGAAGTTTGAATGGAGTATACAATGCATATTTTATACCATGTTAGGAAAGTTATATATAACACGTGAACGTTGATCGTCAGGTATAGAGAGTCCTGCGTAACAAGAAATTAGAGCAGTTTGCGTGGATCTTCAGGTAGTTTAGTCCTGAAGTGGCGTAGGAGCGGTGCAGTTCGTGAGTTTTGGGTGCAAGTCCCAGACGGCGAAACCTGGATGGTCGATATTTGAGATCGGTCCGCCGTTTATAACTGGGGGTAAAATAGCAGTCTGAGATCGAATAAGCGAAAGTATCAATGGACTGCTATTCTGTTAAATCCTTGGGAGAGAGCGCTAACGTCACCTACATTGTGACGAGACCGGCTCCCGTTTCCCTTGTCTGTAAAAATTAATTTGAAAGGCTGACGTAAACATAACGTTGATCGCAAGGTAGGCAGAGAGTCCTGCGTGACGACATATGTAACACGTTATCAGGCCGGACAAACTGTACGGGGAATAAATCTGTGTGATTTTTACCTAAATAACCTGTGTGAGCGATTGTCTGTGGTAATCAGGCATTCGCTCAGAAGAGTGAAGCTCATTTGTGCTCCGCTGCTGCCATCTAGTGGCTGAAAGGGGGGGAAGCACGTTAATTAAGTCAGATAAATAAAAGCGAAGTCAATATATTGCGTCAGAATAGTAAAGACAATTCTGAAATTCCAGGGAGTTATCGGGAGCAATGGGAACAGATTAAGAGATTGATTTTAAGTGGAATCAAAAAGGGGATAAAGAATAGGCTTGTATATTTAAATAAATAAGCTGTCTGTAGGTTGTCATTGTTGATTAGTAAAGACCTTGTTTTATGTTGGTAAATGTAATGGTACAAAAGACAGGGGTACTTATGCCCGTTTAGGTTTTCAATGTGCGCCATCACGTTAGAACAGGATTGGTGGCATTTTCAGTTCATTGCTTACTTCCACACGCCTTCCCCCTCCTTGTCTCTTTCACGACTATAGTTAATGCATTGGAGCGATTGTCAAGTTGCCGTGTTTCTAGGAACACGGCTGTTCCGGAACGGCCTTTCCAAATAAAAGCCAAAGGCCGCTGTTCGCCAGAGATGCCTTCACAATAAAACAGTAATTACCTTAACAATATATTTAACTTATATTGCGTCTTTAAATATTGATTTTAATTCATTACAGATCTAACCTGCTTGTAACACAACTTTGATCAAAATAATAGGATAAGCAAGTGGTTAAAGGGGTTTCCTGTCTGGCTCATTTGATTTAGAACTGAAGTAAGGGAAAATAGTGTTTTATGAGTCATTCCTCATGGTTTCTGAAGATAAATCATCAGTTTGTCTGAACTTTGATATAGAGATAGGATCATGGTGACCTTTTTTGGTTTCAAATTAAAGTAGAGTTTAAGGATGAAGTAAGCAGGACTTCAACTGGCCAAAAGACATTTTAAAGTTTAATATTCTTGGTTAGCAAACAAGACATCTGATTATTATGTCACACATGATAATCTTGTTATAGACACTAGCTTAAAATATTGGAGAAAATATGTAGATGTTCTTTCGTAGTGTGTGGAATATGTGATGCTGGAAACATGTACGTTTTTCAATGTATAGGAGAAAATGTTTTCCTGAAAGAGTTATGTTGGGTACATATGTAGCAATGGATGAAACAATTTTTAGAGTGAGTTTTTGTAATATCATTTGTAGACATCAATTAGGTTGTTTAGATGGCATTTAACAATTAAGACAGATAGTATGATTACAAAGAGTCAGAGTGGAAAGGGTTGGATTTATTTAACCTCAGTGTGCTAGATCTTTTATAGGTAATGCGTCCCGAGACCTGGACTCCCCCTCTGAGTTAGAAAAGGCTAAGATCCCGACCCTCCAAGCAGACAAAAGACCTAACCCAACAGGAAACTCCTCCTTCTCCATCGAACAGACAGAGAACCAGAGCTGAAACGACAACAACAAGACTGCAGCCAGAACTATCTCCGCCTGTGACATCCAGAACCAGACAGCATGCTGACGGGCAGAAATCTACCCTCATCAGTCCCTCAGACAGGACCATGAAGTTCCAAGCTGAGCACAAGAGCAAAGTGTGGGAGATGAGCAGAATCCGCCCTCCATAAAAACAGCAGAGAGACTGTAAAGGAGGGGATAAAATGCAAAGCAGTGCAAGAACATTGGCATGAGGGCGCATGCAGATGTAACTGGGCCAATGGCTGACAGCGGATGAAGTTACAGCGGATAGACTGAAGAGAACACAGAATCAGAGGAGTTGGCATGGTCGATTTGAAGTGAGGAGGCCGGGGTCACGGCTTGAGAAAACCAGAGGAGGAGAAAAGGAAAACGGGAATGAGTGAGTTTACACATAAACACACTTATTCACAAAACGCACATTTAAAGCATAAATACGTAAAGACAGAAAGATTTATTAAATTAAAAATAGCAGTAAACTATTAGAGTAAAATGAGAACACACTGAGGGTTAAAGGGGGCCACATGACAAAGTACAACCATATTCTTCAATCTTTTCATCAGGTTAACAGAATATTCTTTGACATTTTTATTCACGTGTGAATAAAGTAGTGGGATAGTTTTGGGAACCACTCTATAAGACAAATCTTTATCTGTATGGATAATGTTAAAGGGAGAGCTGGTGCCAAGCCAGATATAGTATTCCAATCTAAATAATTGATTTCACCATTGTAGCATAGTTATTACCATGGGAAATATGAAATGACTTCTGTTTTTAAATCCTTGATAAAGGAGGGAGGAATGGTTGCATGTTCGGACATCCAGGGTTCCACACACTGCTAAAGAGTTTAACATTGGTTTTTAGGTGGACCAGAATTGATGACATGTGGTTGTTATACCATTGTTATCGTGAACAAAACATAAATAAGGACATAGTATCTGCTTGAAGATGAATGGATTTCATATCCTAGAGGGGATTAGTTATTGTGAAGACTCCACAAGGTATCTACTAATGTATTGTAAAGAACTTGAATTGACTTGATAAATAAGTGAAGATAAGAAGATGTATGGACCATAAATTAGTCAATTGGTAAATAAAAATAGCGGAAAAGAGGGGAACTATTAAAGGCAAGTGAAAAATCAGTCTAATACACACTGATACAAAAAAAGGGGGGGGGGCATGAAGGAAGTATGCACTGGATTTTTTATTCGTGTGTGAATTTGGTAGTGTTTTAATTTGTTACAGTATTGATCAGTCCAAAGGGAGAGTTTTAGTAACAGCTCTATAAGATCAGATAAATATTTATTTATATAGGTCATGTTGAAGGGAAAGCTGGTTCTAAACAAAATATAGTATTTCAATTTGAGGTACTGGTTTCATGTTCAGACACCCAGAGTTCCACGCACTGTGAAAGAGGGTAACATTGTTCTTTAAGTGCACCAGAATTGAAGATAAATTGATAGAATGAGTTATGGAATAAATAGCAGAGCTTTACAGATCCTAGTAATGTTTTGACACAAGATAGTGAGGTACACATGTTTCTGAAATAGATCTATTAGTCATTTTAATACTAATTAGGTGTAAATGAATTGCAGTAATAGTAATAGTACAATAAGGAAGTGACATTTTTTTGGCTAGACACTTTTCAGGGAATGTGGGAAACAGCAAGGAGGGGTTGGAGATATCTTGAACATTATAGTTGTAATTGTGAATTAATAAATGATGGTGCTCCATATATACAGATTTGTATAGACGGAGGATGCTGGCCTGTGCTGGAACATCAAAGTCTCTGCAGAGCACAACACATGGCCAAAAAGACGGAGACCAACTGACCTTTGACCCTGACAGACAGGGTAACTTGGGAAGGCACTGTCAATGACTGACTCTGCGGTGAACCTGACCAAACCTGACTTTACAACCTGACAGTGTGAGTGTGAGTGTGTGTATGTCTGCACCTGATCAGTGCAACTGCGTGATTTGAAACGATGACTAATCAAGCATGTTTTGGACTAACACATTCTTTTTGGGTGATAATAATGTGTGAAATGAGAGGTTTCCTAACATTGCACAAAAGGGGAAACCGTATCTAATCTGGTTGATGATGTTTCACTCCCACAGGAGGTGGCTGTTTGCAGAATGTGAAACTCAAACTAGGACATTTGGAATTCTGTTTCTTTTAGGACTGAATGATGGAGAGAAACACTCTCAAGTGTTTACTGGGAAAAATGTTTGGTATTGTCTTATAATCCATTATGACCTGAAGGTTTTCTTCCCATACAGGTTTTTGTTTACACATGAGAGAATGTGTAAAAAAGGGGGAGTGTAAACTTTACAATGTACATTTTTCATTTAGGGACGGAAAGGAACCTGCTGCCCAACTCCATTGTTCAATCTGACCATTGATTGACAGTTTTAGAATTGACCTGCTCCATATTTGGGGATAAGAGGCTGTTTGGTGAATGTTGACATGTCTATAGTATTGATTGAGTTATAGCAGGTAGCACAGGTAGAGAATCAGTGGCCAAGGGGCTACCAGAGAGATGTAAGTCCAGAATGAAATACTGGAGAGGCTGACCGGTGAGTAATGTGTCAACTAATGTTTCAACAGGTATTAAAGTAACTGAGGTTTGAAATGTAGAAAGAACATATTTACAGTTAAGCTAAAACATAGTAATGTAATGAGACACAATGTGATTTGGACAACATCATGTAACTAGTCTGGTAAAGAAGTAAAAGCCATAGACTTTATTGTTTAGGTCATTATGGGGATATACATTTCATCTACATTTAGAAAGACATTTGATGACAGTTGGTGGGAATTCTGTATTCATTTTTTCAGTGGGATAATATCTAAGCACTGACGGGTAGAAGCAGTATCACCAGGAAGCCGTTCACTTTGTTAGTATTGTGATTTTGGTTGTTTTTGAATCCATAAGATTAGTGTGTTTCTTTACCAGAAACATTAGCAGTTCAAATCATATTTTTAGATTTTTAATGGGATCTCAGGGATTTCATTTAAAAATAAATACAGATGCTTGTCAGAAATTCAGAGCTATTGAAATATGTTATTTAGTTTACCTAAAGATGTTGGGGTTCTTATTTAGTGGGCACAGTCCAAGATTCTGAAGCAGCACAATTAATTTAGAAAACCTGTGCACACACGTCTGTTGTTTTAAGATACCCCACCAACAGGCTCCAAGTTGCCACGCACTGGTGGGTTAAACAGCCGAGGGCCCCAGAGCCCGGAGCGTAGGCTTGAGGGATTTGTATCAGATTTCTCCACACAGGTTGTTGATGCCAAAAGGGGGACAACTGGTACCACTGTGCGGAGCCAGTGTGCGGCGGGGGAAAACACCTGCGAGGACCCTAGACGACATCAGGACGGATCGGGCTCTCATCAGGGAGGTCGACTCGGAGGCTGTCATCAGCGGATTGGAGGAGAAGGACATCCATCATCCATCCAGCAGTCGTCCCGGGAGGCATCATCATCGGACCGGAGAAGGAAGATCGGGAGGACATCTATTCAGCATCGACTCGGAAGCCGCCATCAGCGGATCAGAGGGGACAAAGACACGGCAAGCCAGGACGGCACAGGGGACTCCACTCTCCGCTGAAACAGGAGTGTGGGTTAAGTGCAACAAGACGGTGTATGGAGCCAGCCAGGCCTGCCAAGCTATGGGCAGCCTCTACCATGACAGCTGCTTCACCTGCAGCGCCTGTAGTCGAAGGCTGAGAGGGAAGGCGTTCTACTATGACGCAGGAAGGGTTTTCTGTGAAGAGGACTTTCTGTACTCTGGGTTCCAGCAGTCTGCAGACAAGTGCAACGCAGGTGGACATCTAATCATGGACATGCAGGCCGGCAGGCCCTGGGGAAGTCTTACCGCCCCGGTTGCTTCCGCTGCGTCATCTGCAACGAGAGCCTGGACGGAGTGCCCTTCACTGTGGACACTGAGAATAAAAAGTATGGAGACTCAGCAGACAAGGATGCAGTTTTTTGCAAGTGCCTTGTGTAAATTGCACTCTCTTTTTTAAGAGTGCAAAAGAGGGAATTGTAAAGAAATATTTGTATGTATTCAGGTTAGTAAACTATCAAGATGCTTAAAAAGGGAAAATGATTTGTGTAGAAAACTGGGCTGGTTTTGGGCCTGCTAACATGTGGTTTTGTGAGGACAAAGGAAGAGGGGGAAGGTGTGGAGTTGACATAGTCATCTCAGATCCCTGTGATAAGGAAGCTGAGCCACTGGGATTGGGGACTTAAGATGTGGGGTGTTGATGATAATTTGGGCAGCCAATCACTGGTCTGGAAGGGAGGCGCAGATAACTCCTCCTTGGGTCAGCAAGGGATATAGACAGAAACCCCGCTGTGTTCGGTCTCTTTCTCCTCTGGCTGGCTGGCTGGCTGGCTGGCTGGCTGGCTGGCTGGCTGGCTCACGTGAGTATCAGGTAAATGTGGGATCCCACAGAACTGTATGTAATTTGTACTGTATTGATTGTACTTGATTGTATTGCATTGTATATTACCATTAAAGTGGATTATTGTTAAACGGTTAAGTGTATGCTCTGGATTCCCTTCATGTAAGATAACAGCTTGTAGGAACGCGAGGAGATTTAAGCCTATATCTCCTAACACTACCCAAAGAGATGTTAAAAACGTTGGAAGCAGGTTCATGCCTTTATTTACATTTTTGTATTTACTTTTATTTCATATTTGAGAACATTTGTTATAAAAAGGTCATTGTGTAACGAACATTTTAAAATAAACTGTTAACAAGTGGAACTTAAATGTGTATGTTATTTTTGACTCAAATAAATTAGTTTCTAATACTCAAACAAATTAAGGTAACAATTTGCATGGACATTTTTGAGAGGTATGGACTTAAATAAATAAATTACAATAGCTTAAATTAAAAAAATGCAACTTAATATCACTGCATCTTTACGATTAAAATGAAGTTGGTTCAACTTAAAGTGGGGTAGGTAATATATAATTTGAAAATACAAAGCCGGAAAAAAATCTGCCACTTCCTTACAGAGCCCCTCCTCCAACACACACGAACGCCGGGGCGGCTAAAATGATTGGTCGTGCTTTTTACCGTACTACGGCTTCCACAGATGACATTTTTGTTATGGATTTTTTGTCAAAGCACTTAAGATATTCATTGCTATCGGGATATTCAGAGCATTCCAGGAATATAACACAAAGTGTATCTCGAGCTGGTTTCTCAAACTTACCTACCCCACCTTTAATTTAGTTTTAAAGGTGAAAGAAAATTATTTGTAGTTTGTAGTACTGAACTAATTGAGTTAATCAGATTATAAATGGGTACTCGGATTAATTTAATAATCGATTAAATTGGAAATAATTAAAACGCAAATTGTTACCTCAATTTATTTAAGTAGAGCCGGCGTATATTTTTTTAGAGTATAGCTTGTGAAAAAGCTGGCAGTTATTGGCTTCTTTTATCCTGTACACAGTGAGGGTTTAGGGTTTTAAGAGCTTTTTTTGTAAAAAATCTGCTTGCATGTTTGATTCACTTCAGTTTTTTTGTTACAAAAGTCACAAAAGTAAATCATTTTGTTTCTAGGAGCAAGACCCGAGCTAAACCAATATTCCTATTAAATAAATATCTACAGACATGTTATTGTATAAATTGTTTTAGTTTGTTTTCTTTCATTGATTTGTATTATTATCGAGGAATCAATCTGTCAAATATTTTTGGTTTTAAAATGTTGTATAAAAATTCAGAAAATAGTTGAAAAGATCTTAAAAATGTCTTGTTTTGTCCAAATATCAGTCTTACACCCAAAATAACGAATGCACTGGAAGCAAGAGATCTCAACCTTAAGAAACTAGAGCTAAAGCACGTTTATAACAAATGAATATATCAAGAACAAAAATAAATTACTAAAATTAGGAATTGAATATAAAACAGATACCTATTAAACACATGTTCTGTCTATTGACTTTTGAGTAAGCACTTACTAAGTTTAGTGTGGTACATCTTTAATACTGACAACATTCATCTTTTATATTCCATCTTCCATCCATCCATCCATCCATCCATCCATCTTCTCCCGCTTATCCGTGGTCGGGTCGCGGGGGTAGCAGTTCCAGCAGAGAGCCCCAAACTTTCTTTTCCCTGGCGACATCAACCAGCTCTGACTGGGGGATCCCAAGGCGCTCCCAGGCCAGCGAAGAGATATAATCCCTCCACCTGGTCCTAGGTCTACCCCTTGGTCTCTTCCCAGCTGGACGTGCCTGGAACACCTCCCTAGGGAGGCGCCCAGGTGGCATCCTAACTAGGTGCCCGAATCACCTCAACTGGCTCCTTTCGACGCGAAGGAGGAGCGGCTCAACTCCGAGTCCCTCCCTGATGATCGAACTTCTCACCTTATCCCTAAGGGAGACACCAGCCAACCTGCGGAGAAAACCCATCTCGGCCGCTTGTATCCACGATCTCGTTCTTTCGGTCATGACCCATCCTTCATGACCATAGGTGAGGGTAGGAACGAAAATGGCCCGGTAGACAGAGAGCTTTGCCTTCTGGCTCAGCTCCCTTTTCGTCACAACGGTGCGGTAAAGCGACTGCAGTACCGCTCCCGCTGCTCCGATTCTCCGGCCCATCTCACGCTCCATTGTTCCCTCACTCGAGAACAAGACCCCGAGATACTTGAACTCCTTCACTTGGGGTAAGGACTCATTCCCTACTTGGAGTGGACAGTCCATCGGTTTCCTGCTGAGAACCATGGCCTCAGATTTGGTGGTGCTGATCCTCATCCCAGCCGCTTCACACTCGGTTGCGAACCGATCCAGTGAGTGCTGAAGGTCGCAGACCGATGAAGCCATTAGAACCACATCATCTGCAAAAATCAGTGGTGCAATCCTTAGTCCACCGAACTGCAGACCCCCTCCCCCACGACTACGCCTCGAAATCCGATCCATGTATATTACAAACAGGATTGGTGACAAAGCGCAGCCCTGGCGGAGGCCAACCCTCACCGGAAATGGTTCCGATTTACTGCCGAGGACCCGGACACAGCTCTCGCTTTGGGAGTACAGAGATTGGATGGCCCTGAGTAGAGACCCCCTCACCCCATACTCCCGCAGCACCTCCCACAGTAACTCCCTGGGAACCCGGTCATACGCCTTCTCCAAGTCTACAAAACACATGTAGACCGGATAAGCGTACTTCCAGGCCCCCTCCAGGATCCTTGCGAGAGTAAAAAGCTGATCCGTCGTTCCACGACCAGGACGGAATCCGCATTGTTCCTCCTCAATCTGAGGTTCGACAATCGGCCTGACCCTCCTTTCAAGTACCTTGGAGTAAACTTTCCCGGGGAGGCTGAGTAGTGTGACGCCTCTGTAATTGGCACACACCCTCTGATCCCCCTGTTTGAAAAGGGGAACCACCACCCCGGTCTGCCACTCCTTCGGTACTGTTTCCGACTTCCACGCAACGTTGATGAGACGTGTCAACCATGACAGTCCCTCAACACCCAGAGCCTTCAGCATTTCCGGGCGGATCTCATCCACCCCCGGGGCTTTGCCACTGTGGAGTTGATACGACCTCAGTGACCTCCCCCCGGGAGATTGGTGTTGATCCCCCGTCATACTCCAGCTCTGCCTCTAACATAGAGGGCGGAGTTGTCGGGTTCAGGAGTTCCTCAAAGTGTTCCTTCCAACGCCCTAACCATCAGTTGAGGTCAACAACGTCCCATCCTTACTGTACACAGCTTGGATGGTCCCCTGCTTCCCCCTCCTGAGGTGTCGGACAGTTTTCCAGAACAACTTTGGTGCCGCCCGAAAGTCCTTCTCCATGTCTTCTCCGAACTTCTCCCACACCCGCTGCTTTCCATCTTCAATAATTTAAACTTGGAGACACCTTCAATAGCTCTGAGCTTCTTGGTTCTCTGTAATCTGGTAGGAGGTGCTGCAGCTGACGTTTAGTTCACATTATGTTGCCAAAACACTCCGAAGACAGGGATTTATTAGTAATGCTGGCATTGATCATGTGTAGACTGCCTTGTAAATCTTCAGTAAACACCACATGCTGTTGTGAACGTTTTACATAGGCTTTTATCAGTACATGTTTAACAAGTGAACCTCATGCTGTTGTGACCCAATTAAAGGCATTTGTGTAAGGTCTGTTTGATAATCATTATTTTTTATTTCATTTAAAGTGTGTGTTTTTTAATGTCAGAAAAGATAAGGTAAATGAATGTGTTTGGCTGTGCCCTAAAATATGATATTTCTCTGCTTTGTAGTTTTGGTAATCCTCACAGCAGTTATGTTTTGTATTCATATTTTGTGATGAGCTGCGTGCAGATCTCCTGTGACAGGATGGCACGACACCAGGAGGAAATGGCAGATTGCTTGCACTTTGATCAGGTCTGTTTTATTTTTGTCATATCCACCGAGCTAATCTCAATGTCTGATGTCTCTCCTGAGTCAGAAACCAGTTTAATCATTACATGGATTGTGACTTCTTGTGTAACAGTGGCACTTCACCAACATCACTAAACGTCTATGTTTTGGGGGTGTACGAACAGAGAAAGTGACAGAAATTAATTATTTTTTTATTTTTGGCAAATTAAATAAATACTGTTTATTTTCAACTCTCATCACATTTACTAAATCCGTCAAAATATATATATATAATCTCCTCTCACACAGACATTGATCAATCCACTCTAAAGCAAGATGAAGAAAGTGTTTGTAACTTAAAGAAGTTGTTAAACAGCAAGACAACGAGATATTAAGGAAGGCTGGGTGAAAGCAAGTAACGATTTCATCATTTATCCCTGACATAAAACTAATTTATGAACTTGAGGATTTGATTACATTTTCCTTTGCCTAATTTGTTTTTTGTGCTAATTGTTTTATAATTCCCATGGCGGGATATCCGCAGTCCCACTATGCTTATCATATATTCCATTACTGGATATGCCTGGTTAGGATTTGGAGATAAATAACTAAGATGGAGCCTCTAAAAATCACACTGTGATAAAATGCTTTTCTATACAGTAAGTTGGAAGACATTATCGCAACAGAAAAAGAAAAGGTCAACTGATATTGGTGTTGTTATCTAGTTGGAACAACATTTGATGCACATTCGAGCCAACATAAATTATAGAGGGATGTAAAGTTGTTTCAAACCCTCAGCCCGATTCAGTTAGTGCCAGAATGTGGGGAGGAAAAGCCATCGATATTGCAATGTGCTCTTTACTGATTAAAACAAATGTTTGCGCACATAGCCAAAAAGGAACATTTATCACTCGACTGGCTAGCTCTGGAATCAATACGGCCCCTTGAGGGATGTGGATTTCTTCTTCATGGTACTCTAAATGGCTTTTATTTGACATTTTTCCTCCTTTGAACACTTGGGTCTCCAGCTTGTGGCGGATTTATTTTCAATGAGCATCACCCACTCACTCAGCTGGCTCCTACATCATTTTTAATTTCTCCACACGACTTGGAGCAGAGATCTAATGTCTGTTAAATGTGCTGTGCCTGCTGCGTCACCTCATACCAAGAGACGAGTAACGTAAGATTGCAACTGTGGGTTGTCCGTGTTAAAAAGTATTACAACTAAGACTCGTCTGGTTTTCTATGTGTCTCTCCCTCTCATGTGTTGAACGAACCAGGTATTTTCCTTTTTTTGGACAGTGGTTGTAGAGAGGGAGCACAGACTATGATTTTTTTAGGCAGAAACTCAAAGCAGCCACAAGACACTGTCGGTGATGTGATCCATTATTGAATTCTACCAAGCTGCTGCAGATAATATGTAAAAAATCTGGATTCAGTCGGTACATGTGTGAAAGTACAAGCAGCTGTGGGTTTATGGAAGATTTGATCTCTGTGGACTGAGGTAAACACTGCTGCAATGTTGCATACAGTTGGCTGTTAATAAATCTAACCTTAGGCCATTCTACAGAGAACAGAGGAAGGGTTGACAGAGGCTCAGTCTAACTTTGTTCAGGAAAACCCAAATATATCCCTGCAATGTTATTCCTGAGTACAGAAAAGTAAGAGACCACAGCCTCATGGTGCCCAAAGCAGTGTCAGTAAAAGGTTATGTTTGTTAGTAGCAGACGCACTGCAGTCAATAAGGTCTAAGCCCAGACTTCAGTGTGAAATGATTCAAAACAAGCTGTGAAGCAGCACTTCAGGCTGAAAGACTCTCAGCTGACTGAAAGACAACAATCAAGAAGAATGAGCCTATTTGTTTGGTATATACTGTAGTCACAGTGAAGCCTAAATGTAACCTTTTCAAACGTAACTTTATATCGAACAATTGTGCGTAGTAAAAGGAAATGAGACTCAATTAAACTACAGATAATTATCACATCAATCTGCGGCTCCTCTTAGCCCAACAGTGAATTTAAGCTCCTTGTTTATCCGTCTTGTTTTTACACATTGATTTCTTTGGTTTCACTCTCATAGTACTTATAGTGTCATTTTCAGCAAGAGATTGTACACTGCCACAAAGAAAAATACCTTTCTGTGCAAATTGTAAAGTGCTATGAGCATGAATCAAATGAAAGATCAGAAGACTGAAGTGGTCTCCGATTATTTTGATTACAATTTGTTCCACAGTCCTCAGCCTCAGTGTTTGACTTCCTAGGACAGATGCCAAGTGCGGGGGGAGGTGCGTCATCACCCTAAATGGCATCTGCGTATTCATGCCAGGCAAATTACTTTTCTGTATACTCATCTGGATGGGCTTTTTGTTTGGATTCTTTTTCTCGCTGCTCAACTCTCTGTGTGCTGAATTAACATATAAAACGAGGTCAGAAGTAATCAGCCTATAAATTGAAAATAGTCTCATGAAGGCTTCGGTGAGAGACAAGTGACAGGTGAGTGACACAAGTGACAAGTTAATGTAGGGCACAAAAACATCAGGTTCACTTTAAATGTCCTTAATCCTTGTTTGCTCATTTCTGTGCATAAAAACGAGTCAGAAGCATAAAAACCAGGCTTTTAGATGTGGACACTTTTTGGATAATCTGACATATAATCACATATTTAATCAGTACCCTAAGCTTTTGATTGAAAATGTAAAGCCCTGTGTGAACCTCTTATAGTCGGTATTTAAAAATAAATCATTTTGACTGAAATTTGGCCACAGTCTATTATTTATGAGCTGCAGCAATGGTTTGATTATTGCACAAGGTTGCTGTTTTTAGAAGAAGTTAAATGGTCAAGCCATTTATTATAACACCGAAACATCTCAACAACAATGCTTCAGGTTGTGCTGACTGTCATAATAATAATTTCTATGGCACTTATAAAAACATTTACAGTCAAATTGCATCACAGAAGGACCAAACGCGAGGACAAAGGTTTGCGGGTGGAAGATAAGCACACACTATAACACTATTAATGAAAACAACAATGTAAGGCAACAAAATATATTGTTGCCAGGTAGTTCTCATATCCTTGCCCGCACATCATCTGTCATACAGTTCTAACCTTAAACATGAACACAACAGAAAATCAGTATTGCTTGTGAATCCACAGTGTGAGCAGTGCACTGTGGGTGCAGCAAACACATGATTCAGATATTAATCAAGTGGACCAGAAGGCTCTCGATCTGCACATTACAAAAGATAACATGTTGTCCAATCAAGATGTCAAATCTCTTTATTTTTTGGATGACTTGCATGCAGAAAATCAATAGCACAGTAGAGCAGAGATTGTGCTCTGTACTATCTTTCATGTTGAATGGTCAAACTGAAAGAAGAAGCGTAAAATGCTTTATATTATACCGTCAGGCTTTGTTTGACAAATCCAGTTCTTGGCAACCTGATCGTTCTCATTATTTTAGTATTCATAAATATGTGGCCCTGGATGCTTTAGTCTACATTTTAGAAGAGGATCTCTCTGAAACAGATAACAGAGAGCATTAATATTACATTAGGATCGGCTTGCTTCAGCTCTCAAATCAAAATTACCCATTGCACCATATCCTCTGAAAATTGTCTACTGACTAACATGATGACTTTCCATAAAAGGGCAAAATCCCAGGAGTTCCAGACTCTGAAGGAAATAACAGAGGTGGAAAACCAAATGTTCTAGGTAGCAGGTAATGAGGTTCCTGGAAATCGTATTTTTGGGGGAAATTGAGGTTCAGCTTGCAACATTTAGTTTAATGTGGCCCTTTAGAAAACCAATTTGATAGGCGATATCTTGTTCTTTTTTGGATGACAGTGTCAGTCTATTGGTTTACCACTTCGCTGCAGACTGAAACTTCACAGCAACTATTGGAGTAAGTGCTTTAAAAAATTGATATTTGGACATTCAAGCCCATAGAATAAATCCTACTGACACCATCGATTTGTTACAAAGAATTAATTATAATACTAATAATAAAAATAATAATAATAATTTCAATTTCTATAGCGCCTTTCACGAAACCCAAGGATGCTTTACAATGGGAAGTGACAAAACAAAACAAAAAAAGTAATAATAATCATACAGATACCTAGGCTGAAGAAAACAAATACTGTTGTGATTCCTTTAATATCCCCTCTACTTAAAACATGTTCACTTTTTTTCATGGGCAGCAGCTTGCGGTTTAGTTTCTCGTTCAAAGAAACTTTGCCTGCCAGACAGGAGTGGTGAAGAAATCGAACCATTTACCTCATGATTAATAGATGACCTGCTCAACCTCTTCAGAGCCACAGCTAACCCAAAAGGATATCCTCTTCAAACGATGCCTCAAAGGTCTGCTAGCATCACTGTACACTCTTGTTTTAACATAATGACAATGTGACAAAGCCACATGAGCTGAGGGTTCATGACCAGCAACAAATGTTTCTAAGAATCTGCCCACCAGTGTCATGAGAATTAGGATGTTTCCCATCTGTTTTCTCTGTCTGTCACTCTGACACTACTTCACTGATAACAGCAGAAAGCCCCTGGCTGGTGCACAGGATCTGCATGTTTACTGAAAAGGATAAAGATGTAGCTCAAAGGTCGAGTTTGAGAAACACTAGTTTACACTTTCCCTGAGTCATGAGCTGCAATTTACCTCGTAAGTGGTTTGTAGAAATGAACACATTAAATAGAAATTGTAAAATTAATGATGGGGAAAGTTGTGTTTGATTGACCCCGTGGTAAAAGTATTCAGCGGACATTTTCTCTGAAGGCATGATTAGGGCATTCCGGCTAGTGCATAGCACATTCGGTTAAATGCTTGGCCTCCGGTACTGCTGCTTGTAGCTTTCTTGAGAACCACTCATCCTAAAAGCTTCACACTAAACAGGGTGCTTCCTTGGGTCATCAGCAGTACACTTGACAATGTGAAGTCGATGGGATAAACGTTTGTAGAGACTTGAAGGATATAATTACATACAGTATATATACAGGAGGCGTCTGTATTAATTATAGATTGAGAGCTCTGGCAGAGAAGTTTGATGTATTTTTCAACCTCAATGAGTTTTTTTTTTAGGATGAAGAAACTACACCACACTGTTTGTATAAGAGTCGATAATTACATACATGGGTGCCAAGATATGTTTTTGTTCTTTGTTCTGAAGGCTCTGTAGAATGTGCAGAACAAAATAATTGGGAAATAAACTCCTGGCTAAAAATAAATATTTTTTATTTTCCTTTACATGAATCCTAAACAGATCATGATGACTCTGAATATTCAATTGTACCATCATGTTAAGAAAGAGAGCTACACGCTGTTTCAAAACCAATTTCCATTAATAAATGCCCACGAGTGCATTTCTTGTGTTCTCCAAGTGTGTGTGAATGCATGAAGCTTATCATCTTAAAAACCCACATTGTCATTTGAATCTCTCATCTCACAGAAGAAAGAGGTCTGTGTATTAACTCTCCATATTTACTGTATTTACATCATAATCGCCGTATTTGTATCCCAGAGGAATTCAAACCTAAACCAGGAGGATGTGAACCGCTTCCAATTTTCTTTTGAAAGGCTGTGAACATTGTTTTTTAGGTCTCCCGTAGCGCACTGAAATAATGTCAATACTCGCGCTGAGCAATTTGTTTTCTATTTGCAAGTCCACCTGCGTCTCTGCACAGGTCACTTAAACCACAGTCTATTCATCTCATCTCTTGCTGACCTTTTAAGAAATGCCTCTAAATTGACTTTGTCACCCGTTTTGGATGGGGGAGTGGGTGGGGGAGAGTCACTTGCACTCCTTGACTCCTTGAAGTCTATTTCCATTCTGACATGGATTTTGAAAAGCACGTATGACAGTCGTGTCTCATGTGTAATCAAACATTTCAGATCTGTTTAGGGAAAACCTTTTCACAGGCACAACATGTGCATCCTCACCCACAGAAATTGCTGCATTTAAACGACTTTTATTAAAATGGGGTCAGTGAACAACAGAGAGGATAATCTTAGTATCCTCAAGAGCCCACTCTTTTTCTGTATGTAGTCTCAAGAGAAAGATCTTTGTTAAAACAAAAGACACTCAATGTGGTGTATTATATCCACAGTCAGAAGGAGTAGAGGTGGACAACATGATGGTGGGAGCTGTTCCAAGATTTAACTGAGATGTTGCAAACAGACGTCAAATAAATCACTCAATGCTTTGAAGGATCTTCTGCATGTGTTGCTTTTAAAATGGCACAACTCTGAACCTATGAACTCTACATCTAAACAATTTACCCACGCTGCATGCTTCACATCACTGCTATTGTAGGAGTATTTATTACATTACTTGAATTTCAAAACATTATGACAAAGGGAAGAAGTCAAATTAATAGGCATCTTTATACAGTTGGTATGAATGTTATCTCAACTCCAGGATTTGCTACAGCCTGTGTCTCCCATGGTTCAACGATCTCCAAGGGTCTGTTTTAACTCTCAAGTAAAACAGTATTCCCACTGCAAAGAGCTACTGTTATTTCCGGGCTATCTTTAAATCCCTGAGGAGGCTTTTTCCGGACATATTTTGTTTCTGTTCTTGGGTGCTGGAAAAATGTAACAAAGGGTCAAAGCACTGTCACGCCTTCTATCTTGCGCTTGTTATCAGATAATAAAAGCCTGACAGCAGTCTTCACAACCAGACGCCTTATTTTCCCTGTAGTGTCAAGAGCATTCAAGGGAAGTTCTATTTTTCAGGCAATGTCAGTGTTCCTTTATAGTTGAAGGGAGTTTCTTTCTTTGTTTAATAGTAATTTGCCCGGTGTGAATCGGCACAAATAACAGCTATCATTCACACAAAGCATAACAAGATTCCTCTCCATCTTATCATCATTTTATCATCATCTTATCACAGGACCCAGAAAGAATTACAAACATCTCACCTGTCATAAAATCTTTCACGACAGTATTCCCACAGTTTGTGAAATAAGGTAATTTCACTGCCCTACTATTCGTGCAGCCCAAAATGTGAAATATAGACTGTACAGATGTTATCTTAAAATGCCTGTTCTTTCTTTTGTTCTTCTGTCTGTGTCTATTCAAACAATAGGAAAGTTTATCCTTTTTCAACTCACGTCTTTGATCTTTGCCTCTGTTCAATCCACCTTCTTTTCCCACCAGATAGATCCAAGCCAAACAGTTTGGGCCTTTATGCTAAGCTAAGCTAAGCAGCTTCTGGTAGTAGCTATATATTTAAAATACATACATGAATGTGGTATGAATTCTTATCTAACTATTTGCAAGTACGTATATACTGTAAGCGTATTTCCCAAAATGTAAAACCACTTCAGGGGTAGACATTAAGGGTAAAATTCCTCCTCCGGGCCGGTGGAATTGTAGTATCACTGGCCCCACCATTGTAACCACTGGCCCAAGAGCAGTCGTTCAAAAAGATTCAACTAATAATGAAGAAAATGAACACATTTGTTGCAAGAGTAATTTATGCACTAACTACATTACTACAACATTTGAATCATCAGTTCTTCCTCATTTTCCTCAATTGTTCATATTTGGTTTATTAAAATAATGACATTGTGTTCATTGTTAAAAAATGTCTGCTATTATTATGAGTATTATTATTTGTATAATGCGCTTTCTGGCTTCCTGTCATTAGGAGTTAGAAATGTAATGGCTATGTAATAGATTAGAACCTTCATTATCCTAAACTGCTGGGACATTTCCCTATAGCCAATACCTTTATATTTTCTACTCTTCACTTACTTGTCAGCATTGATGTACAGAGCCGACAGAAGCAAGTGGAAAGTACGTTATGCTGGCCCGGGGTGTCTAAATAGTGCTTCCGGGCCAGTTAAAATGTCGAGCCCTGCACTTCCTCCTACGTCGACCAATAACAGGTACAGTCAGAAAGCAGGCAGATTTCATTTTATTCTTTCTTTGGCTACTTACAGCAACACACATTCATAGCCAAAATACAAAGTAGTCAAGTAGTCAGGGTGGTATAAACCAGTCAAGTCTCTGAATAAATACTATACTTTAAGAACACACAAACATCTAGCTTGGCATAGATATTATTCTACAAAAGGTGTAATGCTGTTCTCATTTAGTCCTGTACATTTGTAACATCAACAAGAACACTTTTTTTTATTTATTCAGTGCAGATTCATTGTTGGCAGATGATGGCACTTGATTTCCCTCTGCCCTTAGCCCACGTTTCAGTAAAAATGAAATAAAACATTATCGTGATAAAAGTTCACACAGTAAACAAGTACAGGTTATTTTCTTCTTTTCAGGTCATTCCAACTTTGACATCCTATTGCTGCATGAGGGAAGGCTTACATTCTGCGAAATACTTAAAACTAGGTGAAAGGGTTTCATGTGCAGAGAGATTATGAAACTTTATAAAGACCACAAAATCCTATTTTTCTTAAATCTAAAAAGGAGTTTTTTTGTTGTCACAGCAGCCCTGTAAGAAACTGGATGTTGGCTGAAGCTGCTTCACGCAAAGTGCATTTTAGCAGCCAGACCGTAATTAAACAACTTGCTAGTGCTGTACAGTAGTTCTTGTATAATATTTTAGACTAAATTACAGTCATCCCCTTCTTCATTCATCTTTTCACAGCATTGAGCAAATAAATAGTTGTGCGCTGAGAGATCTTAAACCATATTCCTTCTTTCTGTCCGAGTTTGTCAGTGAATATTAAAACTGCAGTTCATTATCTCCGGGGTTAGGGTTCAATTGTCATATTGCTGTCCAATATGCTGTGACAATCCTTGAACAAATGACTTTGACAAATACATATATTATTGAGAAAAGGTTTCTTTTGGATGGAAGAACAGTATAATGGATTTTTACAGTGTTTGACCAACAACATTTACAGCATTTCTAAAGCATGGAAGTGCAATTGAGTTCATCTAACAAGACTGAGCCTCAATCTGAGGCTGAACTGATTGTCTTTTGGGACACAGTATCTTTGAGAAAGCCCTTCGAAAGCTGCTGTGGCACAGTGGGTAGAGAAACGGGTTGATGGCAGAGTTTAGCCACAGAAGCCAGAATGTTATTTCGTACCAGTAGTGCGCCACACATTCACCGCTACAGGCGGCACGAATAATCATTAGTAGAGTGTAAGGAGCCCAGCAAATGGCAAAAATGCAAACAATAATGGCCAAAGATTTGGCAATCTTTTTGTCTCGAGACAATCGAGATCCCTGTGTCCTTCGGCTGGGTGCCATGCAAGAGGCTGTGTGCTGAAAGAGCCTGGAGTTTGTTCTGTTAGGAGAGAACTTCTCCCTCTGCAGGTATATTTGACTGTTAATGGGCTCCCCGCAGGAGGAAGGTGAGAGGACATCGTCGTCCTCGATAACTGCAGAGATAGCAGTAGGCTCACTGCAGGACACCTTCCGAGTCTTCACAAAAAACACAGACCAGCTTCCTCCTTCTCTGTGCTTCTTAGTGATCCTCTGCGCTTTGGCCTCGTCCTCCACACAGGCGCATCCCCTCTTGGTCCTGCGATGGATGTTCAGGTAAATGCTGAGATTGAAGAAAGTCACAGACACAAAGGGGGTGAAGAACTCAAAGGTTGAAGCGCTGAGCAGGAAGTACCAGGTGTAATAGAACTCGGCGTGGCACTCGTGAGGGGGGACGACACTCTGGCCGACGGTCGACTCCCAGAAGATGATGGCAGGGCCGTAGAGGAGGAAGGCCAACACCCATACCGCCAGCATCTTGAACACAGCCTGGCGGGTCATGTTTCGCTGTGCTCTGTATTTAACCTGTGTGAAAAGAGGGGCACAAGTGTGACTCACAGCAAGGAACATGAACTCAGCTGCACAATAACGCTATTTGTTACATTCCACAGATGTTCCCATATGAAAAACGCACTTGCTTCTGCTCTCAGTGCCTTGTACAAATGAAGCCCTGTTTGTATATTTAGACGCAGTAAATAACCACTAGTGAGGCTCTCATTCTGCTGTCACTGAAGCCAAATAGAGAAAGGGGATGCCAGGCAGAGAGCCACATTCACTGATGCAACATAAGAGTGTGAAAGAGACATCAGGTTCCTCAAAAAAATCCACTTTCCCTTGGCATCACCCTTTGCTCATTCTCTTTACACTTGCTCCAATTTAACTTCTTCTTCTCTCAGTCTAAACTCCATCTCGCTCTTTTATTGGGTTCTTTATTTTGTTTTTTCTTTGCCTCTGACAATTACATATTAGTTCAATGGAGGTTGAAACTGCAGGGTATATCACGATGAGACAATGATGCTGCAACCTTGGCTTGAAAGCAACTTTAAAAACCAGCTTCCTTGGTAGTAAAAAAGAAAAAGATCTTTCCACGGTATCATTCCAATAAGGCAAGACTCACATATTTCCATTTTATATTACAGGAAACCTGCTCTCTGATTTGAAAATGAATAACCAAATGAATAATAAATTCTACTGAGCTGTAGAGATCAGACCATCAATCAAAAGGAGATAAAAAGCAGTCAGAGGCAAAGAGGTGTTATTAACATACATACTAAGTAAGCAACTACACAACCAACATTTCTCTCAATGTGGCGTCCCACAAATATAGTCAATTAAAAATAAGCGCAACATTATCAAAACGATCCCATGGAAATATTTAGGAAAAAACATGTCCGGGAGATTTATTTGCGGGAAGATAATTTTATAATTATTTATTAATACTGGGTCAACAGAATACAACATCATGTGTTGATTCAATATCTGGTTGTGCTGGTACCAGCTATTTAGTATTTCACTTTCACATGTTTTTGGAGTCACAAGAGACGGATTAAACAACAGGAGAGGGCCTGGTATCCTAATTTTTGTCTCAATATGAGTCAAGCTCCAAAAACCATGGATTCTTCTTCTTCCATGATTTACCTCAGCACATTATACTCTTACTGCCTCTAAATTGCACAATCCTTCCAGACACCATACCTCCTAGAACATGTTAATCCCAAACCATTATTGCACCGAGTATGTCATATATTTTCAAATGTTGAAAAGCAAGATATTATTAAACTGTTTTAATTGTCTCACTTGAGTAGTTCTTCCTTGTGGGTAAAATTGAGTGGCCTTTTAGCCACACTATATTTGTCCTTATGGACTTCTGAGTTGAATGCTAATGTTTAAATCCAAGATATTTACATACCTAATTGCCACAGCTCAAGCTCTGTGTTTAAACTGACACCCTTGTAAAGGATAAAGCTTTGAATGTCAATGACTACTTACTGCAGAGCAAACTGAGAGAGTGTAACATTTAAGAATTGACTGTGGTAGAGTGTGTGTGTGTGTGTGTGTGTGTGTGTGTGTGTGTGTGTGTGTGTGTGTGTGTGTGTGTGTGTGTGTGTGTATAATGAGCACCTCTGCAGCCTGTACTTACGGCTCGTGTGACTGACAGGAAACGGTCATAACTAATGAGGACAATGTTGAAGACTGAGGCGGTGCAGAGCAGGTAGTCCATAACCAGCCACACCTTGCAGAGCCCTTTACCCAGCATCCACCGGCCTGTCAGGTTGTACGGGATGTACACTGGGATGCAGAAGGCACCTGAAACAGCCACACACACGCACTGCATGATAATTCACCCCCACAACCAATACTATTAACATTCACACCTCTCCAGACCCGCCTGGATGTGAGACCCTGTACATGTGACAACAAAAATTACTGCTTGCTGCATTTTACCAGACAGAGGTTTTATACATTTTAGAAACAAGAGCAGCTTGCATTGGGTTGTTTGATTTCAGTGAAGGGTATAATGTATCTAATGCAGCAGATACGAGCAGAACAATAAGAGGGGTGTGAATGCTACAAAAATAAAACTAGGATGCTTCAAATATAAGCAATATTTAATGAAGCAAAAAGGACAAGGTCACATACACTCAACAATGACTTACTGTAATTATATAGGGAAATAACAATGGGTCTGGGGCGTGCAGAAATAGCCTTTTAGTGTTTCTCCATTCATAGGGAGGAACAAGAGACTTGAAAGAGCCCCATTTGAGCGACATGACAGAGAAGACACAAAGAAGAAGAGGAGGCACCAACTCACCCACGAGGAAATCAGATATAGCAAGGTTCAGAAAGAAGTAGTTGCTTTGATTTCTCAGGGATTTATCCACAATAAAAGCCATGATGACCAGCGCGTTCCCAGCCACCACAACGACAACCAGAGTCACCATGAGCACCGATAAGATCACGGCCAGGTAGCCCGGGAGGACAGTCCCAGCCTCGGACACCGCTGGAGTCAAGTTACCGCTGGAGTTGCACTCCAGAATATGCGCGCTCATAGTTAATATAAACCCACACTCATTGTAGACCTGTTTCATTTCAAGCACAGAAACAACGCACAAGTCCAATTACGCGCCCAAACGTTCCGCTCCACTGTAGACAGGAGTCAAAAATGACTGGAGACCTGTGGATAAATACTTTTTCCAAATCTTCCATTTTTTCTTCTTATTTAAATCTCTGTGTTTAAGACAGATACAAGTTTAAATTGAATCTTAATTTTTAATATTGATATTTGTAGATCCTCTGGGTGTTTGCTCCTCTCTCTGGTCAGCAGGTTTTTAACCCTGCTGTCTGCTGGATGTGCGGGACTGCGGGTGCCGTGGAGCGCACACTTGCTTTTGTCACCCACGTCAAGCTAGCCATACTAGAAAACAAGTGCTATATCCGCTCAAACGTACACAATAAACGTCTTACAGCAACCTTGTACAAAAGTGTTATAATATGTATCCTATCTTGGTAACAATGTATTAAGTTACAGTGACGTTACAGTGAGTTTTCTCAACACATTATCCACATTCAAAGCCACATACAGAGTGTATCCTAAAGGAAAGCCACATTAACGACAGTTAAAATCTCGAAAAGCCTGTGCAAGCCCACATTAAACCATAATAGTGTGTTGGTTGTTCACCACATTAAAAACCCTCCAAAATATAGTGTAATCACTTCAATTTCGACACATGCTCGAGTTGTAAGTTGAACAAAGCGCTTTTATTTTGTAGGCAACAACATTTCCGGTATCATTCGAGTGATTTCTTCGCACTTGACTTTTTGCCTCTTTGTCCGCGCAGCAAGTGATCAAAGTCTGCAGTCAAAAGCTGAAGTGGACCAGACGCCTGAAGCAGACCGAGATGAAATGACCTGAGCTTCAGCCGGCAGGATGAGAGGAGCTACATCAGCTGAGTGTTTAAACAAAGCATCCAGTCATTCAGAGATTCTGAGGTCAATGTCCACTTAACAAAGACAGGAAACACCACGATTTACCATCGTCTCCTTCCAGCAACTCAGACAGGATATTTTGATAAGAGAGACTTTAGAGCATCAATAAAGAAAGTCAGTTACATTCTTGAAAAAGCTTAACCTCCATGATCAGTTTTTTTGAGTTTTTGAGTTAAAAAATAAAACCAACAAGGTCGCTTCAAGTCCCTAATTGTTCAATATTAAATAGATAAATACAACATTATTTAAATAGATAAATACAACATTAAATAGATAAATACAACATTATTAAATAAATTACAGAAGAGAGGTGAAACCCCCACTGTTTTATGAACATATTAATAACAATATTTGGGATTGAATACTTGCATGCTATGAATTGATATTTATATTATTGGTCTTCGCTGTAAAATTGGACACACCACAGCTCACCATCTGGATAACATCTATGATTGAAGTGGGCTGAATATTCTCCTCAACTCTGAATATGAATTTATGTTCGTGCATCTTTTCACAAGCCTCTAAAAATACAATTAGGGGCTGAGATGATGTGTTCAGCATGATGACAGCTTGTCAGGGAGGAAACAAGTTTTTTAAGTGAATTAGCTCTAATTATACCCAATGGTTGAAATGAGCAGGCAGCTTTGTGCACAGACATGGATGAAATGTCATGAAACTCTCTTGAGTGTCATTTATATTCTCATTTAAATTAAATGTCATCATTGGATCGATATCAGTTTTATTCCCTCAAGATAACCACATGTTTTTTTTATATCACAATAGTAGGATTGTGGTGGGGAAAACTGAAATGCCAAGGGCGATGATGAGCCCTGTATATTTTTAGAAAGCAGTTCTCTGCTGCCTAAAGCCAATCCCAGAGTGCTTCATAATGCAGACTGTGTTTCTCCAGGCATCAAGTGAAACCCAAAATGAAGAGGTGAGACAAAGTCCCACAGGAGTCAATGTGGGGTAAACGCTACAGGAGAAATGTGAAAAGTGGAATATTTAGCAGGCTTCAAGCATGGCAAGTGGATTTCATATGCATTGGGGAAAACGGTCATGTGGATTATGTGCAAGCGTGAGAGTGTTTTTGTCGATGACACTCAGTGAACTTCCTTTTGTTGAGCCATGTGATCATATTCTTGGAAACGCTGAATGAATTGTGTATGAATTTAATTTACAAGCCGATTGGCTGATGGCTGAATTAAATATACAAGAACATGTTATTCACACTTTGACATCAAGACAGAATGGAGGATTACCATTTAAAATGAATGGTGACAAAATATGTGAACAAAATCCTCCTTTGAAGTGTGAAATTACGCTTTGGTTTTCTAAACAGGTGAATCTAATCCTGATGGGTGAACTCTCTATGAAGATGTCAAAGTAATGTTTTCTGCACGAGTCTCGAGGTTTGATTGTTTTGATGAAAACATCTCATTTCAATGCTTCTCAGTCAAAATGCTGTCATATAAGGTCCAGAGTTGAGGCAATCAGCTAAAATAATTAAACGTTGCTTAAATATATTGCAATACTCGTCATGTTGAATACATTATTTGCAATTGCAAGAAATCCCTGTTTGACTCCATTAAGACACAATTTAAACAACCTTAAAACAACTTTCTCAAAAAGATGAAAATGTGTTTGAATAAAAGTCTTTTTAGTCTTGTCCCACATTCATTTCATCTTCTTGCTTTTTGGCCTTTTGATCTTCGCTCCAGATTTGGTGGCCTCATCCTGTGAAACACGAGGAAAGATTTAAGAAATTGAACAGACTGATAATTATCTTACATTAGCACCGGACTTAATGTCGCCAAAGCTTATATGTTTAGTATTTGAGTGCTGATTTAAAGCCCATGACTCAATTTGTGACACAGACATTACCTGAACGCCTGCTGCGATTCCCTACCTTACTTAAATGTGCAAATTACAATGTACTGATTGGCATGCACCCTACTGCTTTAATGTATTCAAATAATTGTATCACATCAAACATTGCAATTTCCAGTACGCTTATAATACATCCTCCCACTAATTATTGCTCTAACAATTCAGGCTGCCAACTTGTAGACCTTTTTGCACTTTAACAACATGTCTGGACAAAAAGCCAGCAACAATGATAATTTCCTTTCATGCAGCTGAGTGGAACATTTTAATATGCATGCCCCATTATATGTAATATGGAGTTTGCAATAGAGCTGTAAACCAGTCACTCACAACTTGTTGTCCTAATTACAATTTAAATAATGTTCCTTCCCATGTGGGTTGGAGTTTCCCGTCAGTTTTAGCCAACAGGAAGTAGACATGTTATTGTTTTAATGAGTGTAATCAGTGGCGGCCGGCCCATAGGGGCGCTAGGGGCGCCGCCCCACCTCTTGCCAGATACAACAACAACAAAAATAATACAAAAAAATATATATATTTAAAAAAAAATATTTAAAAAATATATATATTTATATTTTAATTTTTAATGAACAAGTAAATATCATACAATTAGTATCACAAAAATGTATAATCTACAATACAATCTCGTTTAAAATTGTGTTACGATGTCTAAAGTTACTTATAAGTCACCTGTTTCCTGCCTGGCCTTGCCCATGGCATTAGTTTATCATTACCGGGCAGAGCCCCCGAGCGAAACAGCAGCAACCAGCAGGTTGCAAAAGTCTCAATAGTAAACTGTGCCGCCGAAACATAATTTCAGCCAATCAGCGCCGTCAAATATTTTGGTCACGTGGGCGCTCACGTTGGCGCCCATGTTGCTTACGTGCGTTGACATGAGTTGTTTTTTAGACTCGTGAGTGACCAAGGTTACGCAGTATTTGGATGAGAATGGTGTGCAGGTGGAGTCGCTGGAACCTCGGTCCGCCCAAGAGCTACTCTCCAATCCTTTTGAAGGGAGAAGTTTGGGAGATAAATTGATACTTAAAGACCTTGGACCGGACCAACCCGATTTGTATATATCACAGCAAGCTCGTGAAAAAGACAAAACGTATCAACAAGGCTTCTCACATGGCTAGCAGGATGCAAACAGGTAAATGCTATCTTTTGTTTCACATGCTTGCTCTTCAAACTGCCGGGGACAGATACGATCTGTTCAGAAACTAGACAAAAGTTAAACAAGTACAAACCACAGACTGTCTGTGTCATGGAGAATACAGTCGCTGGTTTATTTATGTCTGTAGGCCGTTGTTGTGAGTGTGGACGGTCGGAGCATATATAGCGTTAGCTTAGCCAAGCTCCATTCAGGGAACAAGCATTCTAAAAGGTTTTTCGCCTGCCGTCTGTCTGCAGACTTGTCAAAGCATTAATTCATGGTTTTTACTAACCGGTATCAGTATGTTGTTACGTCGGCATCATTTAGAAACGTGTATTACAATTTAATCACGTTAAAATATGTTCATGTTGTTGTAGCTGTAGCTCCCGAGCCAGCGCGTCTTGTTTGAATGATGCGAGTAAACACAGCTGACAGCTGCGGTGAAACTCGAGCGACTAGAGCGATGCGATAGGAGCGTTTAGAGCGAAGCGAATATTCGCATCGCGTCCGGTCTGAACGCAGCATTAAAGCGAGCTCCGCGCTGCACTGGAAATGCGCCATTACATTACCAGAAGTGGTAATTTAAGGGGTAATTTCTCCCAAAAACATTTTTTTTACTCACTCTATCAATAGCCCCACCAAAGATATTTTCCACCAGCCGCCACTGAGTGTAATGATACAAGTGTCAGCTACTTTTTATCTTGTTAGTTGCTGAGGTGTAACCTGTTCAGCTCTTGTTGTGTTCAGTCTATTTTCCTCCTAAATCCATCTCTTTCCCCAGAATTATTGTCCTGTTTTCCAATTTACCTCAAAACCTGTTTAGCCTCTTACTTGGACATTAGAATATTCTGGATTTTCATCAACAACATCTATTCGTAGATAATCGGTGTACCTCAGGGGTCATTTATGGCTCCTATTTTGTATTCCTATCCATGCTTCCTCTTGCCATGACTCTTGACAATTGTATTCAAATTCAAATTCAAAAGGGCTCTATCGGCATGAACATTTCAAGAACAATGTTCAACATTACCTTTCAGGCTGCGCTGTATTCTGAATCAATCAAAACACGCTCAGTATAACATTTGATCCCAGCTCAACCTTTACAAATCATATCACTGGCTTTTTTAAACATATTCACTCAGAACATATTCACTCAGAATAATTTGTAAGGGCACTAAGAAATTCACGCTTTCACTTATCACAGAAAAAATTGTTTGGTTCATAATAAATGTTAAACTGAATGTTTTTTTTCCATTCCATTCAAAGGAGCTTTTCCAACCCACAGGCAGTGACCTATAATTAGCCGTCATATAGTCCTGGCTTGATGTTGACAGAAGAACCTTTGTTGTTAGGAGAGAAATCAAGTTCTGATTTTTTCTGAATTGATGGGGTTTTGAAGTAGAATTTGTAGGTTTGCATTGCCTTAATTCTGTCTGTGGCAGCAGCTCAAATGTCAATCATGTTATCAATGGAATAACTTTTCAGAACACAAAGACGACTTCAAAGCAGACTGGACCTAACTTCAGGCCGCTGAGAGCCAGCAGAGACTGTTTGATCTCCAGAACATGTGGCAACCAGACACTTCAAATGGACCAATATATAATGTGACAGCACCTGAGGAGAACTGTGGACACACAAAGCACACACAGGCTATATGATTTTAATGTATGTTAAACTGTAACCTGTAACGGTTAACTATCTGACAGTCTGTCCTCTTTTGACTTTCAGAATCTGCTTTGGTTGTCAAGAAAGACAAATCATTTATTTGTTTTGAGATAATTGGGTACATATCTGGGTAACAGTCAATTAAAATACAAGATATCAAATGTTTACCAGCATTAGAGAATCTGACAGAAAAGTCAAATTTGACCGATGACATGTCAGTGGAAGATGACAGAGAGATATTGTAAGAGTGTCTCACCGTGGAGGCAGTGTAACCTTCCTCCACCAGGATATTTCTGGCACAGTTGTTGATGTGTTTGAAACGGTCAGGACCTAATAAAATACCTCCGTACCATCGAGACACGACCACCATGACGTTTCTCACATCCAGAATCTGTGGTGACAGACAAACACATGGAAAATGTGAAAAGAGTGTCAAAAAGGGACACAACACCCCTTCGCTGGCTACCAGCACGATATTTCACACCAGATGCGATACGGTGGATGAATCTTCATTAAGTGTATCTGGTTCAGGCCATCAGCTGTCAGTCTAAAGCTGATGGTCTGGGCCTCCAAAATATTTAGCTTTTTGGATGTGCTTCACAGACTCGGATATCAAAATATATTTCACTTTCATCTTCATGTGTAAATATCTAGCACCAGGAAATTCTTAGCACACACACTGGAAGGTTCCAAAATTGTAAATCCTCCATAAAATCATGGAGATAAAGCACTGACTCCCATGGTAGTTAACTAGCACTGTTTACTAAAGATATGAATACCTGTTAAATAAACAGAAATGTTTATTAAAATAACAATGTTTATAATCCACAAAGCAATGTCAGATGTGTAAAAAGGAGTCATAAAAAGACAATCAAAACAAGAGTGTGCAATAAGCTGTCTATTATATTAACAATGGATCAAATGTTGCAAATATTATTATTCTTATAACTTTGAATGAATGAAGGTCAGCCGTTATCCATCCTGCATCTCTCTATTGAACAGATTCAATTGACATTCATATTATCACCAAACCATGAGCGATCTAGCCAGTCACATCTCCTCCGTGGAAAACGCACATCCAGACGCAGCAATAATTGTGTTAGGCGACTTCAACCACACCAATCTGTCCACGGAGCTTCCCAACTACCACCAGCAAGTTACCTGCCCCAGCAGAGGAAACAACACACTCGACCACTGCTATACTCCACTCAAGGAGGCTTACCGTGCTTCTGCGGGAGCTCCGCTCGGCAAGTCGGACCACGCAATGCTGCTGCTTATCCCGAAGTACAAACAACAATTGAAATCCTCGGAAACACCAATAAAATCCTCCAAGTCCTGGTCCACAGAAGCCATCGAAAAGTTGTGTGGATGCTTCGCATGCACTGATTGGGAAGTTTTCAACGCAGCTGGGGACCTCCATGCCTACACCGACACAGTGACCTCATATGTCCAATTTTGTGAGCAGCTGTGTATCCCGACGAAAACAGTAAAACAACACAACAACAATAAGCCCTGGTTCACCAAAGAAATTCAACAATTAAGAAAGGACAAAAACTATGCATACAAATCCGGAAATAAAGAGGACTATATGGCTGCAAAATACAAACTTAGATCTGGAATAAGAAAAGCCAAATTCAATTATGCTTAAAAAATAGAACAGGAAATTTCAAACAATAACACTAGGACAGTTTGGAAAAAACTTCAGGTCCTCACCAACTACAAAACAAAGCCTCCCCCCACACCTGAAAATGACCATCAGCTTCCGGACAAACTGAACGCCTTCTACAGCAGGTTTGATCATTCTCCAGTTTCTCCACTATCACCCCCATCTGCCCCCCACTCTCCGACCATTCCTCATCAAAGAGGCAGAGGTGAGGTGCACGTTCAGGAGACTGAAGAGAAACAAGGCGGCAGGCCCAGACAACATCAGCCCTGCGGCACTCCATCACTGTGCTGCAGAACTGGCCCCTGTTTTCACCAACATCTTCAACTCCTCCCTCTGCCAGTGTTCAGTTTCTCACTGTTTTAAGGAATCCACTATCATCCCTGTACCCAAGTCTAATAAAATATCCTGCCTCAATGACTACAGACCCATAGCCCTCACATCTGTGGCGATGAAATCATTTGAGCGCATCATTCTCAGGCACCTAAAAACCAGCAACTCCCCCCTCATGGATCCATATAAATTTGCTTACAGAACCAACAGATCCGTTGATGACGCTGTCAACCTGGCAATCCATCACACACTACAACACCTGGAATCCCCCAACACCTACGCCCGCATCTTGTTCCTGGACTTCAGCTCCGCTTTCAACACCATCAACCCGGAAAAACTCTTCAATAAACTAATGGACATGAACACTGACCCCTGCATCTGTCACTGGATCCACAGCTTCCTCTGGAACAGACAACAACGGGTCAAAATAAATAACTCCACATCTCTCCCTCTGCACCTCAGTATAGGAGCTCCACAAGGCTGTGTCCTATCCCCCTGGTTATTCTCACTCTACACAAACCAACTTACATCTCAGCACCCCAGAGTCAACATATATAAATACGCAGATGACACAACAATAATAGGACTCATCTCAAATAATAATGAAACACAATACCTCACTCAGATCCATCAAGCAGTCACCTGGTGCTCAGAAAACAACCTCCTACTTAACACAGCAAAAACCCAAGAAATAATCATCGACTTCAGGCGAAAGCCACAGCCCAAATCACCTCTATCTATCTCCGGCAAACTCATTTCCACCACATTCTTGTGAATGCCAAGAAATTCACATAAGCAATAACCTCAAATGGAAGACCAACACAGACCACATCTACAAAAAAGCCAACCAAAGGCTATTCTTTCTAAGGCAGCTCAAGAAATACAGAGTGAGAAAACATCTCCTAATCCAGTTCTACACAGCCATCATCCAAAGCATCCTCACATCATCCATCACCGTCTGGTACAGCAGTTCAGACAACCTCTCCCGGAATAAACTTCAACGTATCATCAATAAAGCATCAAAGATCATCTGCAGTCCCCTTCCATCACTCGAATCACTTCACCACCAACGAACTGTCACAAGGGCAAAGAAAATCATTTCTGACCCCTCCCACCCAGGTCACCATGTCTTCCAACTTCTGCCCTCAGGGAGGCGCTACAGGTCACTGTCCGCCAAAACCGCTCGCTTCAAAAACAGCTTCTTCCCCTTTGCAATACGGACACTAAATGGACTCTAAATAACCCCAATGAACAATAACAATCCACCACACCTTGAACTTTATGTTATGATATGTCTTTGCCCTGTGCTGTGTGTTGTACTTGTTATTGTATGTGGAATTGTATGGAACAAGCTGTAATACTCTGCACTGAACACGAATTCCACCAGCCTGGCTGTGTGGTCATTAAAGATTCTAATCTAATCTAAACTCCTGATAAATAGCAAATAAGCAACTTTCCCAAAATGTCAGACTATCCCTTTAAAATAAATAAGGGAACTTGACTCTGCCAAGCAACACACATAAAAGTGCAATGTGTTATTTGAGGGGACTCATCCACATCTGCCACGGCTGCCAACACTATTAATCAGCTCCTTTTTTTTTATCCATCACCTCACACTTCAACATTAAGAGCCAGAGAGCAAGAATCTGAATGAGGAAATGGGAAGAAAAGCTTGTGGAGAGGAATGAGATTAGAGAAGAATAGATGAAGGAGAAAGCTCTTCATGGAAATTGCTCAGAACGCTTAGAGTGTGACAAGTAGAGGTAGACAGCCGACCTGATGCCATCGCTCAGTTACAGTAGGTCAGTCAGCTACAGAGATGACCTGAGAACACCTCTTTCCTCTGCTATAATGCAGTGATGGTGCTATACCTGAGTGTTACATTCACATGGAAATGTGCATTTTGTATTCGGAAGATGCTCTACAGATATACATCTATCACAGTCAATATGTTAATATTTTACTATTCAGTCTAGTTGTATTTTTCATTTTTGAGATGTATATATTAAAGGTGGGGTAGGTACGTTTGAGAAACCGGCTGGAGATACACTTTTTGTTATATTCCATGGAATGCTCTTAACATCATAACTAATCAATAGCAATGAATATCTTAAGTGCTTTGACAAAAAATCCATACAAAAATGTAATCTCTGGAAGCCGTGGCGCTGTAAAAAGCATGACCAATCATTTTAGCCGGCCCGGCTAAAATAACTGGATGGCCTACCTGCCTGTCAGCCTTCAATCTGTGCACAAACTTATCTCGTGCCCTCATTGGTCATGTGCGCGTTTGTGTGTGTTCTAGCGCACTCGAGCTGGTTTCTCCAAAATTACCTACCCCACCTTTAACTGATTATATTTGTTTATTTTCTACTTCATTTCATTTTCAAATTGTGTGCAATGTTTTGTTTAATATAAAAATATTTACAAAGAAAATCAATAAAGTAAAGTAAATCTAATCTATATATACTCAAGTTCCATACTTTGGTATATTTTTGAGGTACATGTTTTTAATCAGCACAGCTCTCCACTTTAAAATATATATTTATATTTTTTAATTAGCTGTCATAACAGTCCTATTTTATTTTGCTTCGTATTCTTCTCTCCGTTTCTTTGTATGCACTGCATATTGTAGTGTTCTCATGCAGTGTGTTGAAACTCTGGTGTAAACACTGAGTTAAACCGCAGCCAATGAAGTTTGACCGTTTACTGTCACAATTCTTCATAGACATGGCGGTGAAAACTGTAAATAAACACAATACATTCTTCTTAATGTAAATACAAACTTAAATTGCTTTCCTGCATTCTTTACAGTGTTTGTAAATAGTTGTAAATAAATCATAACTAATCAATGATCTTTGTAACAATATTCTTCCTAATAAATTATCTTTCACATGGAATAGGTCAAATAGACGAACTTACAGCATTGCCTCTAGGATGTTTCTTATGGATGGAAGCAGATTATATTTGGAGAAATACACTCTCTGGCCATGCCGTTTCTCTAACGTTAAATCGGAAATGGCGATGCCGTAAACCGGAGGTGACGCTAAGAATGGCGAACTTAAAGATAACATGACCATTAGCACTCCTAGTGGTGACTTTATGAACTGCAAACAAATAATAACATAAAATACCTTTAAGACAGCACACTCCCCGCCTGACCTCCACACAGTCCACACTCCAATGACATTTTCCCTCTCTGTCTGTGTCTGTGTATTCTCTTGTTCTGATTAAACCAGACAAATCTTTTTTCTTGTTTTGTATCTATATCTACGCCGGGATCCGGAGTCGAGACTGATCCTCTTGCTTTGGTCCTGTGTCCTGGATCATCTATCCTGAGTTCTGGATTAAGTCGTGGACTTCGGGTCGTGGCTGAACCTGTTTCTGCGGTCCTGCCTTGGGTCTCGCCATGCTGCTTCCCTGATGGCTTCCACAGGATTGTAGCTGACATCCTCGTGGATTCATCTTCTTATTACAGACACATGCATTTCCTAACATTCGGTCTATATGCTGGAAAATGTATTATCTCTTCGATTTACACACGGCATCTATTGCACGTCTGTCCGTCCTGGGAGAGGGATCCCTCCTCTGTTGCTCTCCCTGAGGTTTCTCCCATTTTTCCCCTTTAAACTGTGGGTTTTCTCTGGAAGTTTTTCCTTGTACGATGTGAGGGTCTAAGGATAGAGGGTGTCGTTTTTCTCATACTGATATTCTGAACAATCTGTGCTGTTGTATTTGCTGTAAAGTGTCTCTACTGTAGGCTATTTTTATTATATGTACAGCACTTTGGCTCGACCAAAAATCGTTTATAAATGTGCTATATAAATAAAACTTGATTTGATTTGATTTGACCTCTGTGAGGTCACTAAACTTAGAATCAGTCTTCTGGGAGAAGCAGAACAACTTCTGCAATTGGTCTGAGAACTGTCTTAATCGTGCCTTGGTCCGTCGTCTTCACTTCAACTTTTCTTACATTTCCATCCTTTCCAGGAAATGTGGATATGATCCTGGCCATAGGCCAGCAGTTGCGGGTTACCTGCTTGTCTCTGAGCAGAACTAGATCCCCAACTTGAAGGTTTCTGCATTGCACTGTTCACTTCTATCGATGCTGAAAAGAAGGTAGATATTCTCTCCTTCAGAACCAGAACTGGTTGGCTAGAGTTTGAACTTGTCTCCATTGCTTTGTGTACAAGTCCTTGTCAGAGAAGTCTCCTGGTGGAGGCAGAACTCCTGTCTTCTGTGTTAGGAGCATTGATGGTGAAAGTATGAAGGGGTTGTCTGGATCCGTGAGGAGAACGTTGTTGAGGGAGACACCAGAGTACTTGGCGCTGGAGTCAAAGACCACCCTGATAATGTTTGGCTTTTTTGGATGATACACCCCAAAGGTTGGGGGATACCAGCACTCCTCATCTTCTCTCAATGGTGGTGCTAACTCAGCATGTCCGTTGGCAAAGATATATTTCATGAACGCCACATACTGCTCCTGCGTCTCAGGTTTCCCTTTTAAGGTTTGTTGCAGGGAAGTGAACCTGTTCACTGCCTGCACTTTGTTGTTCGGCAAAGGCCTGCGTGGTTCTCTAAATGGTAGTGGAATGACCCAACTGTTGGCGTCGTCTCTGTAGACACTCTTGTCCATTATCTTTAAGAAGGTGACATTTTCCACTGACATAGCTGGTCTGTTGTCATGTTCAGTTTGATTGAACACTATCTGTCCCAGCATTTTCTCAGTAACCTTGCCAGGTCTGCTGAAGCTTTGCTGTGTCTCTTTAACATGCATAAAGCTTGTGCATGGATTGAACATTGAATGGCGACCACTGTCCAACACGTTGGTTTTAAACGCGTTGACTATGGGCTTATGCACATTACCCAGGCAGACCTCTCCTATCACTACCCAGCCCAGGTCCAGTCGTTGGGCAAAGGGGGCATTGTGTAGCCTTTATTTAACCAGGTGAAAGCCCCTTGAGATCAAAAGATCTCTTTTTCAAGGGTGACCTGCAGCACATTAGTTACACATGTAACATAAAAACAACAGAACAACAATAAGGATGACATACAACATAATGTACAGGGTACAGTTTACAAACTCTATTTACAGTGACAGGTACCATGAGTATCAAACAGCATGTCACCCAGCCGAGTTTTAGAATGATGCAGGGGAACCAAAGTGCTCAGTTTTAAACATGTTTGCAGACTGTTCCAATTTAGTGGAGCTGCACAACTAAAAGCTTTCTTCCCTAAGACAGTCCTAGCACTTGGCACATCTAATAAAACAACATCATGAGATCTCAGGCAATAAGTACTTTCAATTTGTCGAGAGATCAGAGAGCAGATTAAAAAAAGGTAGTTACCCAACATGGCTTTATAGATGAACATGTACCAATGACTGAGCCTCCGTACAGTTAGTGAAGGCAGACCTGCCTTGGCATACAGGGTATAGTGATGAGTAAGTGCTTTACAGTTAGTAACAAATCTCAGGGCACTGTGATAGGCTGCATCTAACTTTTCCAGGCAATGGGCAGGTCCATTCATATAGATTAAATCACCATAGTCCAGCACAGGTAAAAAGGTCACAGTGACTAGCCTTTTCCTGGCTTCAAATGAGAAATAGGACTCGTTTCTGAAAAAGAAAGCTAGTCTAACCCTCAGCTTTTTAAGCAGATTAAGGACCTGAAGTTTAAAAGTAAGACAATCATCAAGCCAGATACCTAGGTATTTATAACAGGTAACCACTTTGAGTACTTGTCCTTGCATAGTAACAATATCCAAAGCAGTGTCTGTAGTCTTTTTAGCTTTATAAAAGAGCATTACCTTGGTTTTATCAACATTTAAAAGAAGCTTAAGCTCAGCGAGCTGAGTCTGAATAATATTAAAAACAGCCTGTAATTTAACACCAGCCTCCTTAATGGAGGGACCTGCACAGTACATCACGGTATCATCCGCATAAAAATGTAAAGTAGCTTCATCCACATTTTCACCTAAACTGTTGATATATATATATAGAGAATAAAAGTGGACCTAAAACAGAACCTTGAGGAACACCATTAGCAATGTTTAACCACTCAGAAGACAGCCCATCAAAATGAACACATTGGGACCTTTCAGAGAGGTAGTTCACAAACCCTACTGCATGGCTGGATATGCCAATACTGAGTAGCCTCTGCTTCAAAATGCGATGATCAACGGTGTCAAACGCTTTGGAAAGGTCAATAAATAGTGCTGCACAACTCTGCTTATTATCTAAAATACTCGTAATGTCATTCACTACTTTCATTGTCGCAGTGATGGTGCTATGTTGCTTTCTGAAGCCTGACTGATGTTTAGACAGGATATCATTTTTACATAAAAATTCCTTTACCTGTTCACTCACTTGGCGTTCGAGCACCTTAGCCAGAACTGACAATTTAGAGATTGGCCTATAGTTATTTAAAATAGTTGCCTCCCCTCCTTTTTAGCAAAGGCAAGACATAAGCTGACTTCCATACTTTTGGAATTGCATTTGTGCTGAGGGAGAGGTTAAAAAGAGTAGCAAGAGGAAGAGCAATCAAATCTGCAGCTATCTTTAAAAAGAAAGGTTCTATGTTGTCCGGGCCAGCCGGTTTATTAGGATCTAGCTTGGATAAGGCTGGCCTCCTTGAAGACCACCGTAGAGCTCTCTCTGCCGACTTTAAGTCTGCCATCTCAACTCTCGAAGCAAAACTAGACAGAATCCAAGCGACTGTGTCAGACCGTGCACGGTCTGACACAGTCGCTTGGATTCAGACAATTGCTTCGCTCGAGTCCAATGCTAACTTGCAGGACGAACGCATGTTAGCCCTGGAGGCTGTGCTACGCTAACGGACAGCAATGTTAAACAGCAGGCCAAAGACACTAATCGCGAGTCCCGCAGCCGGCGCAACAATATAAGAATTGTCGGTTTGCCAGAATCCATTGAGGGCCCTCATCCCTCGACATTCTTCCTGAAGCTGCTGATGGAGGTCTTTGGTGAGGGCGTCCTTGATTCACCACCGGAGTGCGACAGGGCCCACCGCTCACTCACCGACAAGCCCAAGCCAGGGCAAAGGCCACGGCCGGTCATCATCCGCATCCACAGGTACCAGCAGAAGGAGAAAATTATCCGCGAGGCCCGGGCCAGGAGAGGCAAGCTACAGTACCAAGGTACGCCCATCGCCACCTACGAGGACTACACACCCGAAGTGATGGAACAGCGCTACAAATACCGAGAGGTGATGACGGAGCTTTACAACCTAGGGCTCAAGCCAGCCCTGCTGTTCCCTGCGAGGCTTTCCATCGTATCGAAGGAGGGAGGTAAGAAGAGATTCTCCTCGGTGGCAGAGGCTAAAGGCTACATAGTATCCATTCGTCCTGACGCTGACTAGCACTAACGGTGCCGATAACTCTTGCGTCTGATGGGACGTTTAGTAAGAGACTATTACTATTACTTTTTTCGGATTCTGCTTTCATGGGCACTTTTTGTACATGCACCTTAGCCGCTCTGGTATTTGCACTGATAGTTTGAGCCTAGTGCTGATATTGCAATGAACATGAATGCACCTGCTACTGTTTACACTACATGGGGCCCAAGTACTTGGACTGTTCTGAATGCTGTTTGAACTGATTCCTTCTATGGGTTTTAACCCTTAAAGTGCAATTTATTTTGTTTTACTTGATCTCTGGGCCTTGTTTGTTTTTATGTATGTTACTTGAGATCTATATCAGTGCCTTATTGCCCTCTGCTATGCTTATATTGGCTGGCTGCTTACCTATCTATAGATGTTGTTATAATTACTATTCTATGCATATACATACACTTGTTTTTTTTTGTTTGTTCACTTTAATACTCTTCCGTGTTACAATGGGCTTCCCGCTTTTAGTATAGCGAACGGGCCCCCGGAAGATAAGTTCAGCTGTTGAGCTTTGAGCTATAGCGCTCAGACAAGGTTTGTATTTGGGATGCTCCAGGTATGGTCACATTTGGGTTTATGGGTTGTGTTTTGTTTATGGTTTGTCTATTTTTGCCTTCACTTGTTTTTTTTGTACTGTTTTTTTCCCCCTTCCCCGGTCTTCTTCTTCCCCCCCACCACTCCTCTCCCCTCAATCCTCGGGAAGCACAACGGTTTCAGACCACCTTCATTAGACTCCCCATATGACTAACAGTATGATGACTGCTGGCAGAAGTGTGCGCCTGATCTCCTGGAACACCAGAGGAATGAACAAAGCTATTCAAATTGGTAAGGTCTTGACTCGACTGCAACATCTTAAAAGGGGACATTATATTTTTACAAGAAACACACCTTAAAACGTCTGACACCCTTTGCATCAAGCGGGCGTGGATGGGCCATTACTTCCACTCAAGATTTTCTAGTAGAGCCAGAGGTGCTGCCATTATTATTCACAAGAGTGTGATGTTCGTACCAACAAATACTATTCTCGACAATAATGGCCGCTACGTCATAGTTTCAGGTGTCTTGCAGGGCATGCCTGTAATTTTGGTTTCCGTTTACGCACCCAACTGGGATGATGACCAATTCTTTACGAACCTTTTTGCTAAAATCCCGAACGCAGACAATCACCGCATAATCATGGGTGGAGATTTGAACTTAATTCAAGATGTGCACCTCGACAGGTCATCCCTTAAGCTTGGCACTCTCTCAAAATCCGCTAATGTAGTCTCAAATTATGCAGCACAATTAGGAATCTCAGACCCTTGGAGATTTAAAAACCCTCAAAGTAAAGCTTTCTCTTTTTTCTCACACGTCCACCACACATTCTCGCGAATATATTTTTTTCTGCTTGATGACAGCTTGCTACACCTTGCCAGCGCGTGTCAATACCATTCTATAGCCACCTCAGATCACGCCCCTGTATCAATTGACATCCACTTCCCTCTTAGTGTTACTCCCGCTAAGTTGTGGAGGTTTAGTTCCCACCTGCTGTCAGATGACAAGTTTAAGGACTTTGTTAATTCACAGATGCGTTTATATATCGAAATTAATGACACTGCTGATGTAAGTTGTGGAACAGTGTGGGAGGCTTTCAAAGCCTATGTTCGTGGGCAGGTTATATCGTATGTTTCCAAACTAAGAAAGGATGAAAGGGTTCGGCTGTCGGCAATTTTGGAAGAACTTCTCCGAATTGATGAAACGTATTCCTCCTCCCCCTCACCGACCTTATATAAAAAAACGCATATTATTACATTTGGAACATGACCTTTTAATGACGAGCGTAGCGGAGAGACAACTGAGGCAAACTAAGCAGCACTTTTTTGAACAGGGGGACAAGGCTGGGAGGCTTCTGGCTCAACAGGCTCGGGCAGTTAACGCCTCCAGATTAATCCCCAAAGTAAAGTCGCCGGAAGACAATTTAGTCTCTGACCCGATTGAAATAAACAAGTCTTTCTTTGAATTTTATAATAATTTGTACACTTCTGAATGCCTCATAATTGGCACAATAAACCCAAATCCTCTTGACTCCTTAACTTTCCCCCAAATTGACGTAGTTAACGCAGGCGGAAAGGGGGACCCCATTTCATTTTATTTCAAACCTTTATTTAGACAGATAGGTCCCTTGAGATCATGGATCTCTTTTACGAGGGAGACCTGCATCAATTTAGTTCCACATGAAACATAAAAACAAACAATAGAGGACATCATATTTACATATTCACCAACACTTACAAACACCCATAGTGTCAGAAAGCATCTTGTGCACACGTGCCTTAAAAACATTCAGAGAAATAAAATTGCTCAATTTCAATTTGGACTGTAGGCTGTTCCAAGCAAGTCTCCACTTTAGAGATACAGGAAGCCATCAAATCTATGCAAAATGGGAAATCCCCTGGTCCGGACGGCTTCACAGTCGAATTCTACAAGGCGTATTCGTTTCTTTTGGCCCCAATTCTAGCAAGGATGTATAATGATTCCCTTAAAGAAGGCAGATTACCTCAAACCCTATACCATGGCATCCATCTCTCTACTATTGAAGAAGGATAAAGATCCTACTCTTTGTGGCAGCTACAGACCAATTTCCCTCCTAAATGTTGATTGTAAAATACTGGCTAAGATTTTGTCCGTCCGCCTCCAACTCGTGATACCTTCTATAGTTCCGCTTGACCAAACAGGCTTTATGATAGCGAGACACTCTTTCTTCAATACCAGGAGGCTACTTAATATTATTTTCTCGCCCCTGTCCAATGTCCCCGAAGTCATAGTTTCACTCGATGCGGAAAAAGCTTTTGATAGGGTGGAGTGGAGCTACTTGTTCTTCATTTTAGAAAAATGTGGCTTTGACTCCAAATTTCTTGGATTCAACTTTTATACGCCTCCCCTTCTGCATCGGTAAACACAAATGGCATTCAATCGTCTGCCTTCCCTCTCCAACGTGGGACACGCCAGGGCTGCCCGCTTTCTCCCCTATTGTTTAATTTAGCCATCGAGCCTCTAGCTCGGGGGTGGCCAACCAGTCAGAGGTTAAGAGCCACATTTTTTTCTATGTTATTGCAAAGAGCCACATAAAACACAGTCACTAATACCGCTTGTTTCAGTTTTTGGTTTTCTGGAGACAAGATTTCAACCACGTCACTGATGCATTTTTGTGGCACTGGGATATATATTTTTTAAATGCCCTGGAGCAGAGAGAGGAGCTGTGGATTATTGTTATTGATTAATGCATCAGTGTTTCTTAGGGTCAAAAACACTAAACCCACAACTTAAAATGAAAGCGTTTAGTTTATTTTATAAAAGAGCACATGTTCAATTTGAGAAGTGACAGTAGTTATAGATTATTTGCAATTTGGTGCTATATATATATTTAAAAAAAACAAAAACATTTTTTAAACACCTTGAATTTCAGGGGGGGCGCAGCGCCCCTCCAAGACAATGGTAGGGGAAACACTGGATAGCGTTTAATCAACGATAGGTTTCCCCCCCTCAAAGGTGATTGGTTCACTGCATCGCAGGTATTATTGTGATTGGCTCTTGGGCCACATCAAAATTAGACGCGCTGTCATCCTCTCATACTGACACCTGACACCACACATACACAAGTAGGGAGAGCCGGGACGAAAGTAACACGGGACGAAAGTAACACGGGACGAAAGTAACGGAGCGATTTTATCCGAGCCCAAACAACTTTGACCGGCCAAATTACGTCAGAATTATCGGCATTCAATACTTAACAGATCTACTAAATATCAGGTTTAACTGTCAGGAGTAGCTAGTGTTGTCACAATACCAACATTTTGGTTTCGATACCAAGTCAAGAATTGCGATTCCGATTCTTTTTCGATAATTTTCTTAAAAAAAGGGAAACAGTCTTAAATGTAATTATTGTGCTTTATTTCACACCAGAACCATAACCATAACACAAACGTTTAAACAATGAGAACAATAAATAAAAATAAATTACAAGAATTCGTATTCAATAAAATTAATTAATTAATTAATTTCTCACAAACAGGCCTCGTGGTGTCCGTAAGCTTGCCCTCACTGTCAGAGATATAGCTAAAATACTTCCACATTTCGCTTCTGGCGTCTTTTTTGTCAACAAGCCGAGGCACAGCGGCAGTTGCACTCCCACTTGCAGCCCATGCTTCTCGTTTTCTCACATGCTCTGGCAGCTAGCGCGTGCACGAGAGAGGGGAGGCACTTGAGCGTGCTTGAGAGGGGCGGGACTGCAGGCACGGCTGCAGTGCAGGGAGTGGAAGCAGAGCGCCGAACACACACGGCTCTTATTAAAACGGTGCTTTCTCACCGGAGTACTTTCCCCCGTCATTCTTAAAGTACCGATACTAATGAAACGGAGGGTATTGCGGTACCATTCAAGTATCGGTACACCGTGCACCACTAGTCAGGAGTCAGTGTCTCTCCCCCAAACTCACACATATACAATTCGATATGAACTGAAGAGCCGCATGAAACTAGGCAAAGAGCCGCATGTGGCTCGAGAGCCGCGGGTTGGCCACCCCTGCTCTAGCTATATGGCTCAGAGGCCACAATGGGTTTGAGGGCATCACTCGCCATGGTATAGTTCACAAACGTTCCCTTTACGCGGATGACCTTCTCCTATACGTCTCCAATCCTGTGTCCTCTCTCCCTCCTATATTGTCAATCCTTGAGCAGTTTGGTCGTTTATCAGGCTACAAATTAAATCTCCAAAAGAGCAAACTATTTTTTGTAAATCAACTGGCGAAGACACTCCCCCCAACCGCTTTTCCCTTTAATATTGCATCAGACGGCTTCAGATACTTGGGGGTATCCATCACCAGCTCCTTTAAAGATCTGTTTCCCAAAAATGTTCAACCACTCTTAGCTAAATGCAAATCGGATCTAGGTGGTCTTCCCTTCACTTATCCCTTGTTGGCCGTGTCAATCTTATTAAAATGGTAATTCTGCCGAAGTTCTTATATCTCTTCCAGCATATCCCAATTTGCATCAATAAATCTTTTTTCACCAGTCTTGACAGTCAACTAAATGCGTTCATTTGGGATGACAAACCCGCCCGTCTTAAAAAATCAATTCTTCAGCTCCCCAAGTCGGAGGGTGGCTTGGCACTCCCGAACTTCCGTCACTACTACTGGGCCTCTAATATTAACCGACTCCTTTAGACTCCTAACTCCAGCCCACCATGAGTTCACATGGAGATCTCCTCCTCCTCTAGCTCCTTACACTCTGTGATTTGCTCCCAACTTCCCATAATGATGCACAAAATCTCAGTCAACCCAATTGTTACCAGTACTATTAAGATTTGGCTTCAATTCAGAAGGCAACATGGCTTACACAGAGCCTCAATCCAAGCTCCGATTCTAAATAATCACTCATTCTCTCCATCCTGCTCGGACCCCACCTTCCGAATGTGGGCTGCCAACGGGCTTGTCACAATTAGTAATCTTTACAAGGATCTGACTTTGCATCCTTGTCAGCCAAATATCACCTGCCAAACAGTCATCTTTTCCGCTTCTTCCAAATTAGGCATTTTGCTCAAAAGCAATTTCCCCATTTTCCCAACCGCCCCCCTGAGTCAGGAATTGACCAGTTTCTCACCCTTGATTGTGACCAAAAAAGGCTGGAATCTACTATTTATGGAAAACTTGCCTCCTTTAACCTAGCCTCTACTACATCTATAAAAGAGTCCTGGAAGGGTGAGTTGGGTGTAGACATATCTGACAGTAAGTGGAGGGACATTTTTCGTTTGGTGCAAACCTCATCCATCTGTGCTAGGCATGGTCTAATGCAGTGTAAGGTGCTCCACAGGGCTCACTTTACCAATGCTAAACTAGCCAAAAATATTTCCTCTTAGAAGCGATGCCTGTAACAGATGCAAGCAATCTCCTGCCAATCACACACATATGTTTTGGTCATGCCCCAGCCTGAATGCCTTCTGGTCTAGTATTTTCAAAACCCTTGAGCTGGCCCTTAACACACCCATACCCCGTAACCCTCTAACTGCCTTGTTTGGCCTCACCCCAACACAGAACATGCCCACCACGACTCAGTGGGTCATCGCCTTCACAACACTGCTGGCCAGGCGTTCCATTATTCTTAAGTGGAAGCACGTCTCCCCACCCACACATGACAGGTGGATACAGGAACTATTACAGTATATTAATCTCGAAAAGATACGATTTTCACTACAAGGATCCCTGACACTCTTTCATAAGACCTGGACTCCCTTACTACTGCTAATCAATGACCTTACAATCAACCCTGATGCTGATGAGGTGTAAGTGAACCCGGTGGGGGGGGGAGGAGAGACCTTCACTTCCCCCTTTCCTTATCTCCCTAATACATTGACCATTAATTTTTTTGTCTTCTCTGTTTCCTCATGTAACTTGCAGTACCGTTATTTCCCTGGTATTTATTTTTACTGACTATTAACATGAAGTTTATGGTAGGGATGATCCGATTCACTGGAGCTTCCACAAACAACAATCAACTTAATTATTACAAGTTTACATTCACTTTGGATAATAACACGGGAGAAATTAGCGGAAGCGCTCTCTTTTCCTCTCTCCCTCTCTCCCCTCCCTCCCCCTATCTCTCTCTCTCCTGACAGCCTGTCTGTATCTCATGCAGCTCACTGATCTAGTAATGAGTGACCCGACAGTGAAGAATAAATATATTTATAATAACTAGTTTAGCTTGTTCCAGAGGTAGATAAAATAGCTAAGTGTGTTAGGTCTAACTCTTGTGTATTTCGTCCCGCTTACCGGTCCGGCGGGCGGAGCTGCAGGATTTCTGCTTCACACACACGTTGCATACCGCTATTTTACTGTCTTTTTCGGACACCTTAAAATAATGCCAGACCGGTGAAGCCATTTTGGCGAGCTTGTTGTGCCGCACACAGAGAAAAGTGTCATGTATTTTACGTCATGCGATCGGCTCTCGCGATCGGCTCTCGCGATCGGCATGTTTAGAGAGCACCGATCGATCGGTAGAGAGTGAGTATCGGCCGATATCGATCGGTGACCGATCGATCGGAGCATCCCTAGTTATTGGTCTTTGTATTTCATGTAATTTCTACCCCTCTTTTCTTTTTTTTATGCTGGTGTTTTATGTTTTGTAACTTTTTGATTTATGTCTTGTTTATAATGTGATCATAGCCCATAGGGGTGAGGGTGGGGGGTGGGAGGTCGGGGTGAGGTAACTATTTAATTTTCCTACAGACCATCTTCTATACATGTGTACCTACTGCAGAGATGGGGACTCGAGTCTGCGACTCGGACTCGAGTCGCAGACTCGGACTCGAGTCGCACTTAAGTCGCACACACAGAGACTCCAGACTTGACTTGGACTCGTGACCAAAAGACTTCAGACTGGACTTGGACTCGTGTGTTGGGACTCGTGAACAATCATTGTGTTTTCTATTTTTGGCGTATTAAAGGTGGGGTAGGTACATTTGAGAGAAACCGGCTCGAGATCGCTAGAATTTGAAAATACACAACCGGAGATAATCTGCTAGAGGCTGCTACTTCCTTATAGAGCCCGCCTCCTCCAACATACACGAACGCGCACATGACCAATGAGGGCACGAGATAAATTTGTGCCCAGATGGAAGGCTGACAGGCAGGTAGGCCATCCAGTTACTTTAGCCGGGCTCGAGTTTCATCAGGCACTTGAAAACTCACCCGGAGAGGTCCGTCAGTCACATTAACGCATATGGATGGTTAGCAAACATGTTTAGCTCAGCATCAGCTATGTAATGTTAACTTAGCTTGCTGCTAGCTTTGTAACAGAATATTTGAAAAGATTAGTGAATTGCTTGTCACACTTGTTTGAGTTGAGTGGCGTTGACATCCAACTCTTGACATGACATAAAAAAGGTCGGTAACGTTAATCACATTGCATTGCAATAGCCTGTTTAAAGTGATCATATAACAAACAACTAATCAGTACTGATACTGTATGCTAATAGATATAGGAGTGATAATAACACAGTAAATGCTTTGAATTTCTTAGATATAGCTGTGCAGTATTCTTAACAGACTGGATAGCAGCAGACAATAGAAGGCTTATTACAACCAGAAGAGACATGAGACTTTTATTTTTTTAGAGACTTGAGACTTGACTTGGACTCGTGACCAAAGACTTGAGACTTGATCAAGTCTCACCCCACAAAGACTTGAGACTTGACTTGGACTTGTCACCAAAGACTTGAGACTTGACTTGGACTTGCAAAAAAAGACTTGTGAACATCTCTGACCTACTGTATTGCCATTGTGATATCTGTCAAAAAGCCAATAAAAAGATTAAAAAAAATAAAAATAATAATAATAATAATAATACGAGGTTTAACCTTTTGAACCTTAGTGTCCCTAATTGTGGCTACAACACAGTGATCACTCAGATCATTCGCAAATACTCCCACAGATAAGTATTTATAGGGAGCATTAGTTAAAATGAGATCAATTAGGGAGGATTTATTAGGGGACTTCATGCTAGAGCGAGTAGGACTGTCAACAATCTGAGTAACATTCAAAGAGATACAAAGGTTTTTTAAATCCTCTGACACTGCAGTTAACCAGTCCCAGTTAAAATCTCCAAGTAGCACTATTTCCTTGTAGTCTAGTTGCGATAAAAGATTTGCTAGCGAAGACAAGGAGTCCTTGCCAGCTGAGGGGGGTCTGTAACAGCCCACCACCATGACCTGTTGCCCCTTTGCCACTTCTATATTTAAGGCTTCGAATTGCTTACTGATAGATTTGGAAACTAATGTGGTTACACTGAACTTATTCTGAACATAAATGGCAACGCGACCACCTTTATTAGGCCGGTCGGAACGATACAAATTATAACCATTTAAGGCAATGTCAGAGGCCAACATAGATTTATTTAGCCATGTTTCTGATAAAACAATGACGTCAACGTCAGTCGAGTTCGCCCAAATGCGGACAAAATCTAGTTTACCTAACAGACTCAGCACTTTCAAGTGGATGAAACCCAACCCAGACCTAGCTTTAAAATCAGCAGGAGTAGCGATCTGACTACTACTACTGGGCGGACCAGGGTTAGGTTGTACATTTCCTGACAGTAATAACAACAACAACAACAAAACCAGGCATCTTTTCCTCTTAAGCGACACACATACATTGTCATCTACTTTAGAAACACCGGAAAAGTCTGCGAGAGTGTGATTTGAGCTTAAGAAGCAGTCCTGAAGAACCATCATCGCAGGAAAACAAAAAAGACTAACATATTTTGTCGAGCAGATTGTCTGTGACAAGGCAACCGGTAATTGTTTGTGTAACACATCAGAACCTTTGCAGGGGATGCCCACTGCGGGTGGAAGAACAGACCTGAATCCAGTAGACTTCTCAGAAAGGCTAGAGATCTTCTCATAGTCCAAAACAGTTAACAGGCACAGCAGAATCCCGATATGGGCAATTCTCCCAGACCAGCACACAGTATCCGCAATGTTCCAGGAGCAAATCAGCACAGCAGCAAAGGACAGGCGAAAGTAGCAGCGTGGAAGCGCTCCGGTCCCTCCGTGGTATCCCCGGGGTGAAAGCAGGCCTCTGCAACAGCAGAACCAGGACAGATGGAAAGGAGGCCCCAGCCATGGTAAAATCCTCCTCCACACAGCAGCACACGCCCGGTGGAAGCAGGCCAAGCCCGAAGCGTGGATCCACTCCGTCTCTCCGCGACTACTCCGGGGTAAAAACCTCTCCAGTACAGCCGTACTCTACAGCCTCCGTAGATCGCAGATCGCAGATTGCAGGCAACAACAGGTGGAGCCGCTCCGTCTCTTTGCGACGAGCAGGCCTCTGTAGATCGCAGATCGCAGGCAGCAACAGGTGCAGCCGCTCCGTCTCTTCGCGACGTCTCCGGGGGAAAAACACCTCAGTACAGCCGTACTCGACAGGTGGGAGTAGGCCTCCGCAGATCGCAGATAACTAAAACTACTACTTGTATAAGCAGGGATGGCTAAATGTTTGTAAGCAGGAGAGCTAGATGCTAACAGATGCCAGATGCTAACAGGTAGTGCGAGCCTGTAGAAATTGCGACTGCCTCACGCGAGTGCCTTGTGTGGTCTGTTGACCTGCTGCCTGACCTTGTGTGCCTGAAGGACGTCTCTTCCAAGGAGCAGAAGTATTTCGGCTTCTGGGATGTGATTGGCAATATGATGAAGATGAGGCTGGTGAAGAACGGCACTGGGTGTGGGAATCTCAGACAGATTATTTGGGATCTCGTGACATTCAATGATTGGTGGAAGAGAGATGAGGACTTTTCCATCCAGAGACTCGATCTGAAATCCTTCTGCCTTCTTGCCAGATGTTTCAATTATGCCAGAGCAAGTTCTGAGACAGTATGAGGATGGTTTGCTCTCTACGTTGAATAGTTTGAAGAACTCAGGGGTAGCTAATGAGCGATTACTCTGGTCGTCCAGAATTACATAGGCTTTAATGGCAATGTCCTTAGAACCCTTGGGGTATATCTTTGCGAGGCAGATTTTCGAGCATGAGCGGCTCCACTGACCTAGTCCACAAACTTCTGTGCAGCTAGTTCTATCAACGTCCTGGTTAGAATCTTCTCCCTCCCCGCCGTTCTCTTGTGATGTTGAAGGAGCCTTGAAGCTTTGAGGTGCTGGACCAGGATGCATGGCTGCATCATGATATGTACTGTCGCACTCGGAACACTATACAGAAGTCATGCCGTTTTTGGCTAGGTGGGAGAATGAAGGACAGCATTTGAAACATATTCCTTTCTCTTTGAGAAACGCTTTCCTGTCGTCTGTAGGAGTTTGTTTCGGAATGTTCTACATTTTCTTAGCGGATGAGGTTGATTATGTAATGGGCAGTTCTTACTAGGATCCTCAATCCTCAATTTTGTGTACTGAGATGGGTTTGTTGGTGTTAGAATTATTCGCAAAGACTTTATCTGGTTTTGTGGGTGTTGCGGTGTTTCCCTGATGCCTGAAGCTGGGATCGTTTCTCTTCTTCGACTCATTGCACACAAACCTGCAAAAAAACTCGAAGGTAGGGAAGCCGTGGTTCTCTTCTTTGAACCGATACCCAGTGGAAACCCAGTTGTCTTGGAGCCCATAAGGTAGCTTGTCTACGATAGGCCCAATTCCACGTGAAGTGTCCAGATACGACAGCCCAGATAAATAACCATCTTCTTTAGCGCCTTGGATCTCCATAAGCAAGTCTCCAAGTTCCGTAATTTGGTGTGTTCCTTGGCTGTAATCTTAGGAAAGCTGTCTAACCGCTGAAACAGGGACTCTTCGATGATTTCAGGAGCAGCATAGCACTCACGAAGTCGCTGCCATGCTCTGTGTAAAGCCAGACTGGGGTTACTCACATGCACTGAACAAATGCGTGTTATATGCTCACCAGATTCCTTTCCCAGCCATTTTGGCATGAGGACCAATTCTTGAGTTTCTGTGAGGTGAACTTCCCTGACTGCACTGGTGAATGAGGAGTACCATGCATTCTCAGGCTTAACGTTAAATTGGTACAGTCCTGAACTGACAAGGTCTCGTCGTGCCAAATACTGTGCCAAAGGCTCCATCGTAGCTGGTGAGCTAGCTCGAGGAATATGTTATGGAGTATATGACTGAGCATGTATGTTCATGGTGGGGTTTGGTCTGCTGGCTTCAGACTTTGTCTCTACCTTAGTCCATTCAGGTTTGTCTGGGGCAGATAAATGAATATTGTCACTCTTTACAGGCTTTAGCTGACCGTCGATCTGTTGTGAAATGTTCTTTTCGGGTGGAATCCACATTATGAAGCTTTTGTGGGACTCAGCACGTAAGGGGTAAGCAACGGGCAAAACTGACGAGCGTCGTGAGGGAGGATGAAGAATCTGGAGGTCGATTTGTGATTGAACATATTCACCTGTGCGATCAGCTTTAACCTTCTCAGATTCCGATTTGCATTTCTCAACTTCAGCATTTTCCAATACTTGTGCCTCTGCCATGGCTGCATCAGCTTCCCGCTGTAGCGTTAACACTTCCAACTTTGTGTCTACTCTTACTGTTTCCAGCTGATTTTGAGCCTTTTCCATTTTCAGTTTAGCCTCTTCGCTAGCATACAAGGCTCTTACCTTAGCGGCTTCCGCTTTAGCTCGGGCGCGAGCTACACTCGAGGATGAAGATGAACTATTAATGCTGCTCCGAGCAGTAGATGCAGATGACTTGTTGCAATTGTGACCACTTCGGAGACATCCAATGCTGCTTTTTCACTGTAGTGTTCTCATGCAGTGTGTTGAAACTCTGGTGTAAACACTGAGTTAAACCGCAGCCATTGAAGACAGAGTCGTAGTAAGTTTGACCGTTTACTGTCACAATTCTTCATAGACATGGCGGTGAAAACTGTAAATAAACACAATACATTGTTCTTGATGTACAATCTTGAATTGCTTTCCTGCATTATTTACAGTGTTTAACATAGTTGTAAATAAATCATAACTAATCAATGATCTTTGTAACAATATTCTTCCTAATAAATGATCTTTCACATGAAATAGGTCAAATAGACGAATTTACAGCATTGCCTCTATGATGTTTCTTGTGGATGGAAGCAGATTATATTTGGAGAAATACACTCTCTGGCCATGCCGTTTCTCTAACGTTAAACCGGAAGTGGCGATGCCGTAAACCGGAAGTGACGCTAAGAACAGCGAATTTAAAGATAACATGACCATTAGCACTCCTAGTGGTGACGTTATGAACTGCAAACAAATAATAACATTATAAAATGCCTTTAAGACAGCACACATATACCAAAGCAACTTTATCATATGTGTAAACCTACTTGGTGACAAAACAGATTTTGATTCTGACTTCAGTATTTCCATTTTATGCTACTTTATACTTCTATTGTTCGACATCTTGGCAGCAACTTTATACTCACATACTTTGTCTAACAAAGTCATGTACTAGTACCCTACTTTTGAAGGTCCAAATTATTGATACAAAAATGTAATTGGATAATGCATTATGATGTACTAATATGGATGGAGATGCCTGGCAGTATGACCAATTATTAATGTTGTCTCGTTGTTTACTAGATGCAAAATTAAATTGATAGTCCCATTAATTCTATATAATATATATTATCCCAAAAATTGCCACTTTTCAATTTGGTACCCAAGCATATTTTGCTGCTAATTCTTTTGTCACTTTCCTTAAGTAAAATGTTTAATGCAGGATGTTTATTACTACATTTACTTTGTATTTCTACATTGCAGTAATATTACTTTTACCTAAGTATCAGATCTGAGTACTATTCCATTACTGTTATTACGTACTGTAGCTCTGCATATGGTTAAGAAAATAAAGTATGAGAAAATCAGATTTTTTTGCTGCAGTAAACAACATGATCACATTAGCATTCATTTGATGTTTTCTTTAAGTCTACCGTCGCTTTATTATCATCTCTGTGTTACTGCTCAGGGAAATATCTGAATCCTTAGCTGATAAATGAGCTGCAATGTTCACCAGCTAGCTGTTAAATGTGTGTGTTGTGTTGGGCAGAAAGAGAACAGGGCTATTTTAGAGCTAAGGTATGAAAACAACACTGATGAAATTAGGGAGAACACGCTGTGAAAACAAAACAATGAGCTGGACAAAAACTAAGCTCCCTTGAATGAAGGTGAAGGTGTGCAGTGCGGTGATAATTCTCTGTGGCTTTGTTAATACAGGCAAAACCTTTCACATTATACCTAGAGAAAAGCCAAACGTTTGTTTTTTACTCCTTTAAAAAAACAAAAACCTTCAAACATAAAATGTGTTCTATTGTAGCCATGCTGTGCGCCATTGTCCTGTTGTTGTGTATGGTCTGTTTTTGATCCATACAATGTGGTCAGGATACTTAACCATATAAAAAAGTAAATAATGAAATGACGTTGACGTTATGGTATGGCGGTGAGCGGTTTTGCCTTTGTGTAATTTTGGATCTTATTTCCCAAATAGTTGCACTTCTGATTTTCAGGGGATTGTAGCCACAGACACTCAGTTTGTTATACTGCAAATGCAAAGGCGTAGAGCAGCTGGTCGCAATCCATATTTCTGAATAACCTCATCTAGCAATAAATGGTGACCTTACACACATGTATTACATTTGAAGTCTTTGCAATTATTACCTTAATATAAAAATATCTAATAAAGTAGCTCTAATAAAAGATGAATGAAATATCCACATGGATAAACATATTTTTGTTGGGCTGAGGTCTTACCTGGATGCTTGAAAAATAGATAAAAAAATATGCACACTGCTTGACAAGCATCCTGAAACTTAAGAGAGTGCACCCTTCCAAGGTTTAATAAATGTATTTTGTCATTTATCCAAAAGATAATCCAAGCAATTCAGAGCCAAGTCTGTCTCTGCTGAGCGATGTGTTGGTAAGTGGCTCAGATTGCTTCATCTGAATTCAGTGCAGCAAATCACAGCTTCACCAAGAATCCAATGCACTATTTGACACTAATGTATCTCTCTAACAGGGTCACACTGGATGGATGACTGCCGTCATCTAATAAATGAGTATAAACTTTGACAAGAGTCATGGATGTCATCTGGAGGAGCTCTGACATGACTCAGCACCTACTGGTTAATGAGGATGACAGAACTACTTCAAGTCACGGCTGAGCTCTGATACAGGAAACTTTTTTTTTTTTTTGTCACAAACATTTCACTGGCCTTCATTCAGTGTTACGGGCAGACAAAAGTGTGTGGGCAATTTCAGTGTGATGTGGGTGTGTGTGAATCACAATGCCATCTGACAGCACGAGACCGTAACTAGTGCCTCTTTTGAAAGATTAGTAATTGTGTGAAATTAATATTGTGAACTATTTCTCTGAGTGACAGAGGGGGCACATTTGCACATTATGTAAAAACGAGTGGTGAGGGTCGTACTAGTGAGGTCATGTCCCCATGTTAAAGTTTGAAGAGTCTTTATAAGAGTTCACGAAGATGAGGTACACAAATGAAATCAACCTCAACAGGCTAAAAGCTGAAGTAAAAATGATATGTAACACATTTCTCAATCACATTATTCTTTAATCTCGGGATCAAGTGGCTTTCGGTCTGGCGATGTTTATCTGCAGATATCTGGTTATAGAGAAAAACAATCACATTTGCTGCAGTTTCTCATACATTATGATTTGAATATTTTCTCTGTTTACTGATTGTCAATTGAGTCTATTTTTTAAATATGATATTCACCAAAAACCAAATTACAGCCTCTTAAACTATGTCTCACTTAAAAACTATACATAAGGTCCACTATGTACACAGTATATATTTTCTTTATCATAAACTGCTGTATGATCCATTCTCTTTATTAACGACTATTTTAAGCCTTTATTAGAAAGATAGTTTTGGGGATGTAACGCATCAAGGGGCTGAAAGTTGAATTCGACCCAGCATCCATTGCAGCAGGTACTGAGCCCCAGTACTACCAATCGAGGTGTGCAGCGACCCAAATACAGGAGGGTTCTTCAGAATTGATGTGGCATCTCTACCGTGTGGTCAAACTGTGGCTCGTGACATGTCTTGTGAATTCCCCGGCCGAAGCTCCAAATAAACCGTCAGTGTTTGCCATCAAAGCTCCAGCTCTCCTCGTGTCTCTCGGAGTCCTGACTCCAATTGCTTCAGAAGTTTCCCCCACACTTTAAAGAGCCTGTGACACGGTTTTCCCCCATCATCCAAACCCATCAATTTGAGTACATACTGTCCCCTTGAAAACCGTTACTGAACTGATTTTGGATATTTGTACTTTGATAACCATTAATCTGCCTTCAATGTTGACAATTTTCTGGATCTTCTCGCGGATTCTTCAAGTCCCGCCAAATGATGGGTGACGTCATTGCGGGCACAGCGCTCCAGCTGCACCGTCCAGGATCCCAGCATCTGCATGGAAACCTTTATATATATACAGTCAGATGTAAACGCACGACGGCGCACACAGCAGCAAGCTCAGACAGCGATGACAGGTTAATGTTGAACGTGTCTGAGAGCTCATGTGAGGCTGAAGGATCGGTTTATGTTGTATCTGTTAGAAGTTTAGGAATGAGGTGCGTCAATATGGGCGATCATATGGCCATGTAGCTAGTGGTGGACTGGGACTAAAAATCATCCCGGGACTCTCAACCGGCCCACTTCGGTACCGCTAGTAATTGTCAACGGGGGGAGCGGGGGATGTAAAATACAAATATAATGTATAATGTCTGTGTCTTTGACATTAGCGCTGCTAGCCACCTGTGCCCTGTACTACGAAGCCAGTTCAACAGACCCTGGATATGTTTGAGTAACAAACAAACTAACAAACGAGATCTCGCTAAGCGGTCCTACGACGCTGGTTATCAACTCGGTAAATCAAGCCAGGGTTTCTCTCTCCAGCTGAGAGCGCGTTCACGTCTAAGACACGAGTGGATCTGACTTTAATTACATTTGTCTCGAGTGTTTCGTCAACATAATGTGTTGCTTAAAATAATACTTCTGCATCCAGTATGTGACACTGTGAGTGTTGCACGGCCAGATGAGGCTGGAGAAGCTGACTCAGATAAGGAAATATATGATATATTATGATATTATCTGATCGATGATCTGATTGATGATGTAATATGAATGATAAGTGCGACACGTCGGCGTCTTCTCTGCATACGGCAGTTTAAACTGTATTTTCTTTATCCTGTAATATGACTTGAGAGATTTAAACTCCGCACACTGAGTTCATCTATTTTCTATAGACACCGGAGCCGGGCAGCGTCAGGTAAAAGAAGTTATTTAGCCTTCTCAAACCTGAGCCTCACGCGCCGCCTATGGGGGATGTGCTAGTTACTTATCCGACCGGCCCACTTCGGTACCGGCCCATCGGGATTCGTCCCGATGGCCAGTCCGCCACTGCACCCAGCCCACGTAAACTGTCAACGGGGGGAGCCTCGCTGCGGGGAAACGGTGGACCTAGTGTCCCGATCGGAGTGGGAATAATAATAATAATCCGTGCATTTTATCCATTAATTTCCCCAACATTGTGGTAAAAAAAACACACGTTTAATCCATGTTGTTGGTGTACTACAACTACAAAAAGCATCGGTTTGTTTTCTCATCAGTAAATGCAGACCGGCTCAAACAAACGATTTTTAATCATCATCCTCACTCATCATTTAATGTATCATATGTTCGCCGAATTGACATGAAAGCACTAATAAATGTAGTTTCATCCACTTGAGTTTATAACCACAAAAATAATCGATTTGTTTTTATATCACATCCGACGGGAGGAAATTCAGCAGCTCTCACTCCCGATTTTTAATCCTAATGTAATCATCATCTTCACCACGATCATTTATGTTTATGTCGCCGAATTGACATGAAAGCACTGACAAATATGAATATACTGTAGTCAACTTCATTAAAACGTTATTAAAGTGCCTAAACTCAGTAATTCACCATTTCTACGCATGACACAACACACTTTGTCCGTGTTTGGCTCTCGAAGCGTTCCCGCATTGACGTCACTTCCGGCTTCCCCCAAAACTTCAAAATGAGTGAAGGAATTTCCCCGCGATGTTCGAAATTATTGATATTTAACGAAACGGTATCGCTTTTTCTTTTTTAAACTGACGGTTCGAGATTACTAGTAGCCCAATATTTCATTGCACAACAGTTGTTGGGATGGTGTCACAGGCTCTTTAAGCAAATGTTGTTTTTGCTTTGTGAAATTTCAGTGGAACCATTTCAACACCATCCACAATTTTTTTCCAGCTGTTACTTTTCCAGTATTAACCCACACTCAAAACCTGCTTATAATTATAATAGCAAAGAGTCCTTAGTGTTTTTCTTGTGTTTCCACCGCTCATGTGTCTCTATGTGAGAGAGAGTGTGTGTGTGTGTGTGTGTGTGTGTGTGTGTGTGTGTGTGTGTGTGTGGCCGTGGTCTCCCTTCCTCTCTGCTCACCCTGCACACCTGTCTTCACTCAGCTCATTACCTCTTCCTGTCTGCACACCTGCCTCTCATCAGATCGCAGTGTAGCCACCTCGGCTCCTCAACCGACCTTTGCTAGATTTCTTATTTCAACCTCAGTCGTTATGCTTCCATGCCAGCTAAGTTCAAATCTCAAGTGATTTTTTTATTTTTTTTGCGCCTTGTGTCCCAGGATCATCACCTTCCTGTACTCCTTCTCGTCTCTCTTCCTACCTGCCAGCAACCTATATTATATTCCTGCCTGCAAATGTTTTTTCTTTCTGCGACCAGATTCCCATTTCCTGTCATGAGCGCCTTTTCAATATCCTCCTCTACAATGATGCACCTATTTTTGGTCCCTCCTGTGTCCTTTTTTCTTCTAAAAATTGAAAATGATTGGAAAATATAAATGTAATTTGAATGAATCATCAACCCTTTTGTTGGAAGCAGCACCTAAAATCTCAATTTTGTTATTGGAAAAAAACCTAGCCAAGGCCATATCCCTATTTGCCCCTAGGGCCACATTACCACAATAGGTTCTCACCTATGGAGTAATAATGATTATTATCAATATGTATAGTGTAGTAACCTGCCCCTTTTCACATCTAATTATCATATTTATTGAATTTATTTTTGAAGTCCATATATCAATGTTAAAATGTTGTTATTAGCATAAATATACACAGTCTATATTTTTGGTAATGATTGGGACCACTTTGTTCTATGAAACACTACATCGTTTTATATTGCATGAATATACTCTGTTTTTTTATGCAGAACAATTTCTTAAACATTTATGACAGACAAGATGCTAAACTACCACAGGAGATGAGATTAGGTTTAATGTCAGACTCTGTGGAAAGCTCATTACTCATAACAATCCCAGTTTAAAGCCACAGCAGAAGCCAATTTGTGCAAACTGTGAAAATGCACAAGGCGGCTTAGTACAGACGACAATTAAGCATGCAGGAACCAAAAGAAATGTGAAATGTTTGTGACATCGGTTCAGGAGAAAAACGTCATGTGTGCTGCTCTGACTCACTCATCAGTTCTTTTGGTGCCTTTTTTAGTCAAATGCAGTTTAGTATTCAGCTGAAAGTATTGATCTGTTGGGTCAAGGTGAGTATTTTATCAATGAACTGATCACCTGCAGTAGATGGAGCAACCTCCCCCCCGCGGCTGTCTCTCCGTCGTCCTCACAGTCCTGCAGGAAGCTGTTTTTGTCCTCGCAGTAAATCCTTCAAGAGACAGAACCCCAACAGCTTGGCATTAGGTGGGAGAGCATTGAGACATTTGGTAGGAGAATGACACTGTGACACCGGCAGCCTCTTTAAATGTCAACAGTAATGACCACCCAGGCAGTAGATGAGCCACTACATTGACCTCATAAGATCATGCGGTAAACCACTGCACACACATTAAGACATATAGGTCCATCCCCATAATAGGCCTAGACATTACTATACATTTCTCCAGTGCTTTTAATTACCCCCAATGCAGTGAGTTGGCCTTTAGAAAGCGTGAAATGCCTTGTATCTCTACATTGCTCCTGTTATTTTGCACTAATGAGAACACGATTACAGTAAACTGAGGGTAGTATGATTTGCAAAATGGAGCCATTATAGATGTTAGGTCATATTTAGTATATGTGACCTTACTGACCTGTATGCATAAATATTATGAGTGGCACTAGCAAGCTTCTTGTTCTCATACAGCTTCTCCAGGACCATTTTAACCTGCAACACACGACAGGTGGAACATGAACATCGTAACTCATTCCTTACTTCCCTCTCACATGCCTTTACATCTACTCTATTATGAATACTGCAGTGCTGACACAATGATTTTATCCTGTACTCTGCTTCAGCACAGGGTAACATAAACTGCTTTCATGCTGAAACCCTCAGTGGATGTAAGGTAGCAAAAGGAAGTACATTTCAAAACCAAGTGAGTTTGAAAGTGATGCTGTTTCTGTGCAGATGACAACCTCTGAGGTCTGACGCTGCTGACTAATACACGAAACAGCATTAGTCCACTGTGTTTGAAGAAAGAACACATTTCCTGTAAACAAACCATTTGAATGGTTAAAAATACATTTTCAGAGTAAACTATGGTCTGGAAGATAACAGGGAGGCATGTCTACTCATTTTCCAGTTTTAAACTTGGATAATATTCTGGTATCATGACTGAAAAAGTGTATATTTTTCCTGATTTATCCTTAATTTGAAATGGAAAAGGGACAAAGACACTTATCAGTTACAAGGAGCATCCATTCAAATTATATATATTTATCATCTGAAGAACACACTTAACAGTTTTGTTCACCATCTGCGATGTGTGACCATGAAAATGATGCATATTAATTTAAGACGTATATAAATTAATTATACATTCACAGCCTCAACAGGATTAATCATATTAGGGATATGGGGATGTGGTCATATCAGTTTTAAGGAGTTACACACATCTAATATGAACAACAGTAAAAAAGACATTATGAAAAACATAGGCATGCATCAAGTGTGCACAAATACAGACTATTTAATACAAATTGCGAAATGTACTTCATAATTTGAACAGACCATTTTCTGTTAAGCTTATTTTTAGGTTTATGATGATATTCTCATTTATTTTATGACACATTTTATTGATTACATTTTAGCAACAAGGAAGTGTGCCAACTTTGTTAACTTCCTGCCACTAACCAATAGATTTGATTTATCTTGTGCAATAAAGAAAATAATTTCCTGTGTCATTGTCTTTGAATGAAAGAAATATAGAAATGCACTGAAACAGTTATATAAATAACTGTATTAAAAAAATATCACAATTGTTGTACCCCAAACCTGTTTTTTAGGTCTCAGGCTCGAAAATGACATTTCCAGAACAAATGACCTTAACTACACTTCTAAAAGAGGAAAATTAATAATCTTGTTTCTCAAAGTAATGATAAACCTGTGAATTGGATGTAGAAAAGTCAGAATCAATATAGATGTTTTTTTATTTTAAAGAAAATTCAGATTGAACATAGTAAAAAACTGTAAGTTATAGTGTCCGTCCAAAAACTATTTTTCACTTATAGTGAAAACTACCCATGGATGATGGGTTAGTAGACTAAAAGCTTTAGGAATCCAAACTACAACATATAATAAGTACCCTGTATCAAGATTGATGCAAAACAAGTGACATTTTACCTTTTTAAGAGAGGTTTAGCAAGAAAAACTCCACCTCTGAGGTAATTTGGAAATAAGGAGTGAGAGTGACGCATAGAAAAACCGGAAGCTGCGCTAACCTCTGGTGGCTACCATTAGCAGCTAATTTTTCTTCTTCGATTTTTGCATAAAAATGGAATTATGGATTATCAATAATTTTGTTAAAGTGACAGACACATTGGATTAACCTATGGATCGTTTTAATGCCATTGAACACGACTTTTGATCAGAATAACAGCTAAGGTGAGCATATCTCCGTGTTTTGCTACCTAAAACTACGTCGTGTGTTGTCTGTATTTGCTTCCCCTGTCACGAGTTCTGATCGCTCAATGATGATCCTTATATTTCTATAATCTGTGGACTCTCAGGATGTTATCTAAGCTTGTTTGTGCAAATCCAATAAGTATATCGATTGGTATAGCTAGAGTTCTGTGCTAACGGCGTTAAGATTTGTTCGCACAGGGCTAATTCAGAGGCTCAGCGTTAGCCTTGTGTTTTCAGTTAGCTGAGTTTCTTCCCGTTACATGGATATAAAACATTCATAGTTTATTAAATCTTAAGAAGCCCTCAGACACTGTTGCTTGCAGATGTTGTGGTTTCGGACCCGCCGAAGGGTCCGTGGGGTCTAATACCTCATTCACACCAACGCAACTCCGGTTCAAGCTCCGTGCTAGAGCTTTTCAGATTCAGAACCGGTTCTTCGGTTTAGCTCCGGCTCTTTTCACACCGCCCAGAGTCCGACTGGTGCTGCGTCATTGAGTTATCGTTTGTGTCATGGCGTAACTGTTTGCGTGCCTGCTTCATAAAGCCAAACCACGCGGAAACCCCTCACAGCTGACACCAACAACAACAACAATGGCCGATTGTGCTCCAGCTTCCTCTGTACCTCTTCGGAAGACCAGATTCCCAGTAGGTATCTGGTCTCTTCAGTGGACCACTGCTGCTTGTTAAGTTTCTCCATCGTTGTGTACAAGCTGGATAAAACGCGGACTTTTTGTTGTTGTTCAGGAGTTGATCCCGCCCCTGCCCCCGCCCCCGCCTCAACGTAAGCGTGACGTATGCGGTGCTTTTGCTGTGGCCGGACAATTTTTTGGTGCTTGAAACAAACCGGATTCCGGAGCTAAGAGGCTGCTCCGCTGCGGTGTGAACAGGAAAACCCGGTGCTTTTCAAGCTCCAGCTCCGAACCGGCCCCGAAACACCATTGGTGTGAATGAGGTATAAGAGGTTAATCCTCCTGCTTCTTTAAATAAAAAAAACTTCTAAACCTTATTTATATATTTTGAACACTAATATTCCAACTTGGCAAACAACATAATAAAAGGAGCAAATTGGAGCAATTAAATAATTTGTAAATGCTGTGTGTGCAGGTCACAGTTGAATCCATGCATCTGTTTTCCGTCGGCTGCATCTGCTCGTGTCTAAAAAGCACTTTTCAGCAGGTAGAGGTATCTTAGCAAAGAGTCACTGAGTGAGATCAACATGCAGGAATGAGCAAGATGATGTTTAAATGGTTGTGGAAATGAGCTAAAGCATATCCATCTCCTCTCCATGACCCTCGCGGAGTATTTTGTACTGAGGCTTATAATATGTGCTGTCGTTCGCCATCTGTCTTTGTTTGAAAAGATAAATGTAAATCTTTTCAGATTAAAAACTCTTATTTGGTCTATTTATCTTTTTCTTTCTTGTGCGATATCGGGGAAATAATAATCTATATTAAAGTTACCTGTTTTGGAGTCACCACAGGTGCTAAGTGAGGCTGGAAGGTACTGCGACGGTCTGTGAAGGTATTTCCATGTTTTATAGGAGGTGCCTCTTCATCTACGGGAGAAAATGTACACAAAATAAAACGTCGATTTTGAAATGCTGTGTTGAATGTTGACAACTAAATCCAATTTCTAACAGTCTATTAAACTGTAATGAGAGGTACCTTTTGCAGGATCCATGAACAGATGTGCATTTTCTGTATTCAGCTTGAGACTCCTGAAGTCTGGCATGTCTTCATCATCATCCTCTTCCTCCTCAGTCGTCATGTTCACATTCTCTGGTTGATCCACTGATGCAGAAACAATGTGTTAAAACAAAGATGTTTGTTTGTTTGTTTTAATCCTAAACCTTGTGCCTGTTAAAAGGTCTCCAAATGTGGCAGCTTATCATTAAAAAGACACCCACTGAGCAACTTATTCCCAAATTACCATTACATGACCTTAACATTTAGACTAAAATGGTTTCATGACCTATGATATCAGGCAGACAATTCATAATGGATGAAACCAATTATGAGAGCGGGACTGAGGTTTTCAGGACCAATGAAGATGCTGATATAATGTTTTAAAAAGGGTTATGCAAGTTGGACTCAGCATTTAATGGTGCTTTGTTAACAAGGAAACAAATATGTGGGCCAGTATTTACACTATCATAACCAATGTGCTGTTTATGTATTTATGGTAGGCCAATATTTAATCAGATTAAAATATCAGTTCATTAAAAATAAATGTCAGGCCTCAAAATAAAAGAGAAACACACTATCAAAGCACTGGTAGTTAAAGGATAAGGTTGCAGTTATTTACAATTGTTGTTATTGTCAACAAATCCATTAAAATCTCAAAAACCCTCCCACTTCATCAACAGGCTTCTTGTGGCACTCTTCGATAAAACGGTGCCTTGGGAAGATACAAAAAAAAAAGTGAATTCAATTTAAAAAAGGCTTAATAATTTCATTCAACAGCTAGGAAAAGTAGGTTTAAGCAAAGAGTATAAAATGATGAACCAAGGATTATGTTAAGAATAATGCTAAGAAAAAACAAACCAAGATGACCATAATTAAAACATCAAAGTTGAAGCAGGTGCAAATCTATAGACTGTATGGACTACAACTGCATTAAGTTGTGCAACGCTGTGTTTCATCATCCGTAAATTTAACTCGCTGTAAAACATGTGAAGCTGATTAATGCCTCCTTGTTCATTATTCTACGCGTGGAAAAGCACAAATAGAAGCACACATTAATTATTTAATTACAGGGGAAGGGGGGGACTTCCTATTTAAGTCGCTTTTTGTCTGATCTTTTTAATGACATATCATCATCAACACCATCATCCTCCTCATCATCATCATTATATCTCATGCTTTTAAAGTCCTCTGTTACGTTTGCTCCCTTTTCATTTCCTTTCTGTGTAAATATGTGTAATGTGTATCTGTAAAGCGCTTTGAGCACTGGAAAAGCGCTATAATAAATTTAAGGAATTATTATTATTATTTCTCAGTGAAATGTGCATTTCCAGCCTCATCTCCCTGTCTTTCACCCTCTCTCTCCGATGTCCCTGGGAACCATTTGAATGGGAATAAACTGTCAATCACGCTCCACTGAGCTAAAGTGCTGTGACTAGTAACACTTATTACCACAAGAATCACGGAGAGAGTACAATTTATACCACACAACAATGGTGGAGAGAGTTAATATGTTTCAGGCTTGTTGCTTTAAAAGCTAGTCTGCCTCAATAATGGAAACTGCTGCAGATAATCAGACACACTAGACTCCCCACGAAAACCTGATGCACGGTGGCACTTGTAAAAGACACTTTAATTTTGGAATCTTTTCTTCTTTTAACACTTCAAAAGACTCTGTCAAGGTAGCAGAAGCCATTACATAGATATTGATCTAAATTCAATGCATTCACTCAAAGTCAGGCACAGAAGGTTTTTTGTTATGCCCCTAAAGGCCTTTGTGCTCATCTTATCACAGCTTTAGACCACAACACAGAGTCGCTGTGCTCATGGAGGCGGATCTTAGGAGAACTTAGATAGAAGACGCATTCAGACGAGGTTTCAGGTAGGAGATTAATCTGGATCTTTGATAGGAAGATTTGCTAATAAAACATGATAATAACTGATTGATAAAGAGTAGGTTTTATCTAAGCATGGACATTCATTTGTATTCGAGATTGTTGGAAAGCAAAACACCGTGCCCGGTAATATGTTGTCCAATCAGAGTTTAGCAACCGTAACTAGGCACGGCAGCTTTGCATTTCTCCTCATGTGAAACGATGTGCATGCGGCTGTTTTAAAAGCGATACTTGGTCTTTAGTGAACTGAGGCGATAGTCTATTTTTTAAATTTGAAGCTGTGTGCGAGACTTTTTATTAAAAATGTCATAAAATTAGCATTATTACATTCAATCCCTTGCCGACCAGGTTCCCACAAGGCTGAGCCTATAGCTGCCACTAGCAAACTACTTTACAGTGTCACGATCCTAATGTTATGTCACGTTTTTTTAGTTTTGTCTGTTTTGTTATGGGTGTTATTTTGTAATTCTGTTCTCCCTGTCTCTTGTCTTCCTTCCTGTGTTTTTCCTCCTGTGTCTGATTCTCTGATTGTGTTCACCTGTTGCCGTTGTGTTTCTACCTCCCCTGCCCAGCTGTTTCTCGTCCCGTGATTACCCCTCTCTGTATTTAGTCTTTCCCTGTGTTCCCCTGTCGGTTCATTGTTTGTCTTTCCTGTCTCCCTCCATGTTGGTGACGGTCAGTTTTGGTGTTATTGTTACCTTGTGCTACCTGTGTTTTTCATGCCATGTTTTTTGTGTTCATCAGCTTTTAAAATAAAGCTCGCCTTGGTTTCTAGATATTTTACCTTTTTTTTGTAGTCTGCATTTGGGTCCTACCTTTTCCACGATTCTTAACATACAGGTATTACAGGTTTCATTGAGCCGTGTTTGCGTGAAAATGTGTCACAGTTATCATTGTTTCAGGAACTTAGGAAATGAGTGCAATAAAAAGTCATGCTATAGTGTACGAATTAAGCTCTACTGCACTACTCGATGTCCAAGTTTAATTTCAAGTCATTACACACAGCTCGAGGAAGTGTGTCCCTCAACAAGATTTTAATATCTCACACCTCACCTGTTTCTGAGCTCTGGGATTTCTCTACAAGGAATTCTCTTATTTTCTCCACCCAGAGATAGAGGAGGCTCTCCCCCACATGCTCCCTGTTGAAATTTAAATTAATACATATGAGGGTGGATTCTCTGAGAGACAGACTACAAAAGATTGCAATTTGGAAACCACCATGATAAAAAGCTTTGTTGTGGCTAATATCACCATACAAAGCCTCCTCGAGAAGTCAAAAAGCACTCACACATAAAGGTCCTCCAGGCTGTTTGCCAATTTGGTCCTCTCCAGGCCTCGTAACCACGCGGCACTACAAAAGCAGAGAGCAAACAGAGGGTATTGAGAAGGAGGACGAGTGGGTTTTTGAGGGGGATGTTGTTCTATCAGTTCAACAGATCTTCGTGAGATTAAATTTGAAAGGGTCTCAGATTCTACACTCACTTGATCTGGTAGATGGGGGGGGCGGCACTTGGATAATCAGGTGGGAGAATTATCTGATCAATAACAAGAAAATTATAAAACAGGAAACCAAACAAACAATGCCAGAGATGTGTGTTTAATACATGAAAGGTGTATTCTTTATCTACCTGCAAACATGCTGTGAGTTTTGATCCCTCCAAGTCATTGGATATTTTGATGCAAAATATTCTGGATGCTTCATCTATGACACACCATTCATCTCCATAGATGGAAGACAGAGCCTCGACCTCTTCAATCTGAAAAAGAGGAAACACAAACAGAGCAAATGCATAAGTTATATATGTCTGTTGACATGAAATACGTAAGTAATTTTTGCATATGGACTAGTAATAAAATATTGAATTTCCTTCCATCAAAATCCAACTGCAGGGACTTAGGAAAAGCTCATGTTGTTAAACTTAAACTAACCTCAGAACTAATCATTTGATCTTCCAAAAAAAAGATCTGGGCAATATGGAGAAAAATACATTTACAATATTTGGTTAGTAAAGTGTAGTGCCTTTTCATGCATTATAACCCTCTTATGCACTGATTCCTGCAAATGTGCATTAAGCTTCTCAACAAAGAAATGTATTGTATAAATGTGATGTTTGCCATGGGGTTGTGCAGTAGGGGCCATTATCAGTAAGTTGTCTGTCTATGGCCCTTCTCATTTCACTAATCTCAACTCCTCGGTCCTCCGGTAGTGACCCTGAAATGGATTTCTGCGCGCCATGTTGAAGGACATCTAATTTCTCTAAATGCACTTTGAGGACCGAGGATCGAACATCGAGCATCGAGGAGGCTCTCTGGAGGAGCTCAATCGAGGATACACTGATGGGTCCTCCGCGGATGTATTTCCGGCAACAGTGATGTTTAAAAGAGTTGTGATACACGGCCGGACTTATCTCAGCCAATGACAGCTCTGGATGCATCCCCTGGATATTATTTTATGAACTGCTTTCATCGTGACGAGATGTTTCCAGTGAGAACAGCTGTGAGGTCCGTGCAGAAAACAGAGCAGTATGTATAATATATATCACTCAGTATAACAGGCCTACATTACTCTCTTTATTTGTATGCTTTAGTTTAGTAGATATAGATATCTACTAAACAAAGAGTCGATTTTTTCTAAAACTATTTAGTGCTTCACATAATAAAATATATATATATATATATATATAATATGCTTTAGGTGCCTGTTGTAGGCTACAGTGTGTAGGTGTGTGTGCCCAGTGTGTGTATGTGTGTGCGTAGATGCGGCGGACAGACGGGTCTCAGTTGGTTTGGTGTCCTCTGCTTACTTTTAATACTTGTAAATAAAACTTTTGGCCCGTAATTGAATTTCCTCATTGTAGCGACCAGAGAGGGGGGGGGATATATCCAGTCTCTGATAGTGTTACGTTATTATGAGAGTGCTCTCATACTTGTTTGAATCTGAAATTGTATATATTTATATAAATGTATATGTGTGAGTGTGAGTGTGATTGTGAGTGTGAGTGTGAGTGTGAGTGTGAGTGTGTGCGCGCAACACGTTCTCACTCCCATCCCGTCACATATTGACGGACGGTCAGGGCCTCTCCCCGTCGCTATATTACGTACAGGGTACCCCTTGCCCGTCATGCTTCTACGGGCAGGGCGTCCCATAGACCTTCATTGCGGACAGCGGACCCTTTGACCGTCAGGCTTCTACGGGCAGGGCGTCCCATAGACCTTCATTGCGGACAGCGGACCCTTTGACCGTCAGGCTTCTACGGGCAGGGCGTCCCATAGACCTTCATAGACCATGTGATCAACAACGATGGCCAACCTTCGTGTTATTCTCGGTGGAAAATGCCTATTTTAAGGTTCATTTGGCCATTAAAATGCGTTTTGATGTAATTTCATGCGAGTAATGAGTTTTTATTTCTGATTATTTGTGCAGTACATGTACATGATGTTTAGTTTGCTAGTTATGACGAAGATTACTTCATGAATGTGTACACATTCATGGTTGCTAAGGTGGTTGCTATGGACGCTGCAACAGCTCCCAGACCACGTGATCAACAACAATGGCCGACCTTCGTGTTATTCTCGGTGGAAAATGCCTATTTTAAGGTTCATGTGGCCATTAAAATGCATTTTGATGTCATTTTATGCGAGTAATGAGTTTTTATTTCTGATTATTTGTGCAGTACATGTACATGATGTTTAGTTTGCTAGTTATGACGAAGATTACTTCATGAATGTGTACATATGGTTGCTAACGTTTTTTTGGTGGAAATGTGTTTTTTCACAGCAAAGTCACCCTCTGTACTTGGACTTATTGGGAGAATCTAAAGGCAAGAACATCCCAAATATTCATTTAGGTCTTTATTTCAGACCTTTAGTGTTGCCGTCTGTGAGGAAAATACATGGGGCTCAGAGCCTCGTATTTTTAAAATCTTTTTTTTCCTTCTAATTTGTTATTCTTTTCAAAATAACACACTGTTATTTACTCACCAATAACACACAATTATCCTTGCTTTTATTTATTGGTTTAATTCCATAATCTCGGGCTTTTTTGGCGTTCGTCAGGAACTGAATTTCAAAATAAAAATAACCGGAAACAGAGGTAGGCATTTCGAGCGATTACCCAAGATCCTCAGCTACGCTGATTGGATGTTTTAGCCGCAAAGCATGCTGGTATTTGGTGTTTATATTATATGAAATCCGGAAAACATTTTAAAAGAATAAAATAATACTTAATTCCGAGTGCTCTTGCTTTTGTCTTTGAAAGTCATCACATAACGGAATTGTAATACACGGTTCGGCTGCATTACATATTACAGATCTGCCGCAGTTCTTTATTTAGAGAGCCCTGATGAGAAGACCTTTGGAAAAACTGGAAGAAATGCCGCCGAAACTGAATACTTGACGTGGATCATAAATATATCAACAATTAAAAAACATCTTCAATTTCTCTTCACACAATACGTCTCCTTGCAGTATCAACACTAATTCGGCTGACTTTTACATTTGATATAATTCATAGATAGGTTATATTTACACCATAACGGTGCACAGCTGATATAAAAGGACTTGTAGTTTTTAAAGATATTACTGATTTGAATTGGATTGAATTTTGAATGTAAGAATGTAAATACTGAGTCTGAAATAGTATAGCAATATGCTATATATAAAGATCTTAAAATCAATACAAATATATTTATTATAAACGTTAGTCCTTAACATCTATCACTGTGTATATCACCATTCAAACATCTTTTAAAAGTTGAACAAACCCCACACAGCTCAGTAAAGACTGAAATGTTGACTTTATTTGATCATTTCAGTAAAAACTAACGTTCATATTTCTCTTTTTGATTATAATACTGATGAACGTTCAAAACAAAGCACTTTGGCAACTTACCACATACGTTTTAAAATGCTTAATAAGCACCGTAACTTTCATGATATAATTTCTCGGTCATAATCGGTTGTTTCCGTGAACGGCCGACTGTTGAGTGACGGCAAATGCTGCGGCTGCAAGGCATTGTGGGGCAGCATTTTCGCTTCTCCTGTCGGTTAGGGAGGTCCAGTGGTTCCTAAGCTAAAGGAGGTTATAAAGGAAGTTTGAAACCTCCTTTCCTATCATTCTCATCATTCTAGAGAATTCGAACGGCACTTATCATGGCTGCCACTGAGGGACTTCCGGGTCATTTCACTCCTTCAGGAAGGTTCCTAAGCTAAATGGACTATTCGACTTCAGCCCGACATCCAATCCCAGACCTTGAAGAGTAATCATGGGGACTGTAGTTCTAAACGATAGCTGGGGATTCTGGGTAGTGTAGTGTCTTCGGCCATCCTAAACTAAAAAATGTTGACAATCGCAATGATGCTCGAAATGTCCCTTATAGGCCTACGTCTGTTTCCGGTTATTTTTATTTTGAAATTCAGTTCCTGACGAACGCCAAAAAAGCCCGAGATTATGGAATTAAACCAATAAATAAAAGCAAGGATAATTGTGTGTTATTGGTGAGTAAATAACAGTGTGTTATTTTTGAAAAGAATAACAAATTAGAAGGAACATTTTTTTTTAAATACGAGGCTCTGAGCCCCATGTATTTTCCTCACAGACGGCAACACTAAAGGTCTAAAATAAAGACCTAAATGAATATTTGGGATGTTCTTGCCTTTAGATTCTCCCAATAAGTCCAAGTACAGAGGTTGACTTTGCTGTGAAAAAACACATTTCCACCAAAAAAACGTTAGCATTCATGAAGTCATCTTCGTCATAACTAGCAAACTAAACATCATGTACATGGACTGCACAAATAATCAGAAATAAAAACTCATTACTCGCATGAAATGACATCAAAACGCATTTTAATGGCCAAATGAACCTTAAAATAGGCATTTTCCACCGAGAATAACACGAAGGTCGGCCATCGTTGTTGATCACGTGGTCTATGAAGGTCTATGGGACGCCCTGCCCGTAGAAGCCTGACGGTCAAGGGGTCCGCTGTCCGCAATGAAGGTCTATGGGACGCCCTGCCCGTAGAAGCCTGACGGGCAAGGGGTACCCTGTACGTAATATAGCGACGGGGAGAGGCCCTGACCGTCCGTCAATATGTGACGGGATGGGAGTGAGAACGTGTGTGTGTGTGTGTGTGTGTGTGTGTGTGTGTGTGTGTGTGTGTGTGTGCGTGTGTATGTGTGTGTGTGTGTGTGTGTGTGTGTGTTTGTGTATGTGTGTTTGTCCACATCTGTAGCCTGTTATTGTCTCATTATACCGCACTGTGAATGAATTAAAAGTATATATATAATATATATAATATATAAGTCATCATGAACACAGTTCTGTCCATCAGACAGAGTGCTGTGCCTCCTGTCATCCTTAACGGACGTCTCTTTAAAATGACCGCTCAGAGGAGAGGATTTCTCATTTCTCTAACCGCCTGCTGCTTCCACTCCTCTCTCCTCGGTTCCCCTCCTCGACTCCTATCCTCGCATCTCCTGTGGGCGGGACTAAGACATGAGGATAGGAGTTGAGGAGGGGAATTAGAGAAATGAGAAAGGGCCTATATGTGCACTGTGTATCTTTCAATACGTTATTGTGTTTTATCGTGTACTATGAAGTATGGTTTTTTATCTTTTGTGGAACTGGAGGACGGAGTCCAAAGCTAATTTCCTGACAACGACAATAAAGTATATCGTTCGTATTGTATCATGATAAAGCATGCAGTATTATAGTTTCTTCAATATGTAGGCTACTTCACTGTACTAACCACATACAATGATAATTTATGATACTGCAGGAACTATTATAGTATAATGAGTAAAGCTGTTGGTTGAAGTGAGTATAGATTGTTATTATGTAATATAAACCCCATCAATGAACCTCTAATTTATAACTAGTCTAGAGGATCAACACTTCACTTATAATTCAGTGTTAGTCACATCAACAATGTTTTTGGATGATATGATGCATCAGAAAGCATTATTTGTTTGTATTGTTGGATTCCCTGTGGATGCCCTCACAATGCACGAGGTGATTTATTTAGAAAGTGTTACCAAAGTATTAAGCCTGTTTCCCAAGTTTGACTGTAAAACAACATTCTGGGCTTTTAAAAAGCAGCACATATTCATGAAATGGTACATCAGATGATGTGTGAGGGACTAACTGGAGCATTTAATTAAGTCTGCCTGTGATTGTGGTCATTTAGATTATATTAGATCTATACTTTATTGATCCCATTTGAGAACATGTTTTCATCACAGCAGCATGTGTTTTCATCACAGCAGCATGTCGATAAGACATTGCATGTGAATTAAAAGCTAAAGCAAATACTCAATGGAAAACCTGAAAACAATTTATACAAATGAGTGTCATTTAATAAGATAAGCGAAAATGAAGTGGGATCTGTTGAAGCAGATCTCCTTCCTTTGTGTTTCGGATGCACTGAGGTGACGTTTGGCCTCAGTGTGAACCATGCAGCCCATGCTGAGCTTCAAACATTAACACATGTGCTAATGAAGCCAGGCAGCTCGGTAGTAACAACCTGAAGTGCGTGTGCGTGTGCGTGTGTGGTCTAGCATTACTATACTTGTGGGGACCTAAATCTGTTTACATACTCACGTGTGGGGACTGGCTTCCCTTATGGGGACAAATTGAAGGTTCCCATGAGGGGAATCATTAATTTTAGGGTGAAGACTTGGTTATGGTTAAGGTTAGGATAAGTCTCCAGGAAATGCATGTAAGTCAATGTAATGTCCCCTGAAGTGATGTATACATGGTGTGTGTGTGTGTGTGTGTGTGTGTGTGTGTGTACAATGTTAAACGGTATGATGTTGTACCTCATGGTTCACCTGCCAATACTGTATTTGCCACAATTATCTGAAGGCCAAATGACTACTCTACAACAAAACAGACATTAAACGCAGACCTACAGAACTTGCCACATTTTCTTCACATTATCAGAGAGGATGCAAAGTTATCTTACTTGAGCCAGAAGATCTCCTTCATTTTCCAGATTTATGATGTCGTCCATTTGTCCAAGTGTCAGCTAATGCAAACTTCAATATATACTCGGGGGGAAAACTGATAACTAGATGAAATGTAATGCCCATGAATGAACTACATGTTGACTCTCATTCTACTGTACGTGTGTGAAGTATAAAAGCTTCCAGGGCAAAGGTTACCAACGTGTTTTCACTCAACAAAATAAAAACTGTCAGGACAAACACAACGCCAAAGGAAAAGTGTGTGGAGTTAGTTATTTTCCTTATAGATTAACACGTTTTAAGGGTTTATATTGTATGAAATAACTATTTCACGGAAATGTCACTTAACAAAGTATTCAGCGTTTGAAATAACTAGCAGTGCTTTTATTTTGAAAGGAACCAATGATTACCTTGGGCGAGTTCCGCTGTGATCAGCTGAGTAAACAGAAAGCAGCGGTGGATGTGTGACACAGACAGCGGTTTCGCCATCAGTCAGCTCGGTGTCGGTGGAAGACGATCATGTGAAAGGTGTGTGTGACAGTGTGTTCAGGGTGATGTGTCGGAGTGTGTGTGTGTGCTGCAGGCCAGCAGCAGGAAACAGCTCAGGGGGGCTTAAGGCATCACATGCAGCTGCACAGAGGGCCTGGTGAGGGCTGAGGATTTCACTTCAGGACTGGAAGACAAACAGCAGTAAGTGTCACTGATATTTCTGTTTGCTTATCATTTGCTGAGGGGGAATGTAGATAAAAAAATGTAGCCTAGCTCCTTTCTTCTTTCTATAAAGTCACTCTCTACTTCTAACTCACTGCATTTCAGAGGGGATCGAGTATCTTAGTTTTGACCATACTGTATTTATCTAGCAGGTTTTTAAAAAGAAAACATCTCACCTTCCCAACTGCGAAGATATGCAGATGTTCTTATACATTATTTAAATAATTGTAATGTAGTTTATAATAACATGTTGAGGGTTGTTCTGTTGGTTGTCACAAAACAACAACTGTGATAATGTCTCTTTGTGACCATATTTCCAGTATTTTTGCCAAACAAGAACAAAAAATTAAGTCAGTTTTACCAACAATACCTCAAAATGTGCATGACTAATACTAATTATGTATTATTATACTATTACAGTCAGAGGGGACAAGTGTTCTACTTTCTCCACTTTGAGAACATCACTCATACTCTAACATAATTTACTAATCATGCTGCATGATTTGTTCTTGTGATTAAGTATGTTTACACTGTGTAATTAGTAATTACACTTAAGTGAAGGATCACTTCCTCAAATACTGATTTTTAGTTGTGTTTTTCTAATGAGACATCAGCTGGTTTCATGTCGCCTGGTTACAGCTGTCATCGCTTCCGGCTATATTTCCATTCACACATTTAGCCTACAACTGTTTTGATTTGTGCTAGAAAAAAGATTATTTAAAAAAAAAATGGTTTTACCGTTTACATCCCCAAACTATTATGAGTCCATTTATTTGTATGTTTATTCGAAGGCATCTGGAAAAGCAAAGCAATGTTATAAGCTTATAATGTGTTTTTAATGGTAATTATTCATCTGGAAATTAACTTGTAAAGCTCTCATATAAATGAAATGCAAAATTAAGGATCTTTGCCTCTTAACAAGTGGTGGAATAAATAAAAAGTAAATTGAATACAAATGAAAAGGTGCATGAAATGGAAAAATAAGCCCATGTATTCAAATTGCTTGCTTTACCAGACTAATAGTCAAAACATCCAAATAAAAAAGGCATTTTATTCATTAAAAAAATGGCTTCAACATTTTTGGTTTATTAAAATATTAGAAAAAAAACGTAAGAGGTCAAAGGAGCGATCAGATTAGGTACCATAATACATTCATATAAATAATCAATCAATCAATCAATCAATGTTTATTTATATAGCCCAATATCACAAATGTTACATTTGTCTCAGTGGACTTAAATAAGCTATTTTAAACATTAAAGCTCTGCATATACTCCAATAATGCTGTTGCTAAAGTGTACAGGTGTTTGCAATTAGTGTCACATGCTTTCCCATCCCAGGTAAACCTGTTTGAGTGCCAGTCGAGAACTCTCTCTGCAGACGTCTTTTTTATCCTCTGATGGCGATGCGGTTCATTTATTCTTTGTCATAGCCACGTGACATTCCATGACATTACATAAAGCATGCGTTCTGTTTTTTTTGTCTCTGCATACCAACCTTTAACTGCAAATATGGTCATGTGGAGTTAGACAGTATAAAGGGGAAAGAGAGGTTTCCTTCCTGTACAGCTAGTCTGATGACCATATTGTGTAATAACTCTGACAGTTGCTTTGTACTCACTGCATGGCAAAACAGGCTCTTGTGACTTTCGTCCTCACATGCCATAACCAAGTGAGAAGACGACTTATTATGTAATATTACCAGTCACAACTTCTCTTAGAGGTTTGAAGAGTCGCTTTAAAAGTGCACTCCAATGCTTTTACTCATCAAGTACAGTTTACTTTTCACAGAGAGTACTTACAACTTTACAAAGTGTAGAGTGCCCGATACTCCCTAACCTGACGCTTTGGTTTGGAGACACACACACATTTTAGCTGAAAGCCTGGGTTACAAAACTGAGGTGTGGTGTTTGGAAGAGGTGAGTTTACAATTAAAACTGCAGCTAGACGTTATCCCTTTTTGTATCTTTCTTGTAAGTCCCTTAACTTTATGAATACGGTATTGCATTTCTTTTATGTAATACTTTTGTAGTATCTTTTTATTTTCTTACAAAATGATTCAAATGTTTCCTCTATAGAATAAGCTAGAGGCGCCTCAGTTTACTTGCTATTTAGCTCTAAATGATCAATAGCATGGACTTTCTAAAGCCAGAAGATCTCTTTTCAGTGAATCTGCGCATGTGTCCTTCTGAAAGCATATTTGTATGTACAATTTAGTCTCAGAAATATAGAGTATCTCTTTGTGCTGTTCCTTCCTCTGCAGGGGTCCATGGAGGAGCTGGAGCCAGAGGAACAGTTTCTGAGTTTCGCCCGGAACGGAGATCTTGCGGGGATTCAGAGGCTCCTCATGTCCAAGATAAAGGAAGAGACACAGATCAACATAAACTGCAGAGGTACATGAGTCAGACCTTATGAAACACTATTAATCGATGTTTGATGTAATACAATGTGTTGTTTTCAGGTAAAAGAAAGTCTAACCTTGGATGGACGCCTCTTCACTTGGCCTGTTACTTTGGTCACAAAGATGTGGTGGAGGAATTATTAAAGGTAGGTTTTTTTTAATACAATTTGAAAAAAAGCTTTAGATTTGGAATGTTTGCATGGGTAACAAGTGTGTTGTTTTACTTTCTGAAGGCAGGTGCAGATGTTAACTTGCCGAATAATGTGGGAGATACACCGCTGCACAAAGCTGCTTTCACAGGAAGAAAGGTACCTCAATGCCTCTTTCTACTGTTTTTTATTCTCTATTGATGAGTATGGTTTGATGCATGCATGCAATTATTCATCCATTCATTCAACGAATCAATCAATAAATAAACCAATCACGTATTGATCAGGAGGTTGTCATGCTGCTGCTCCACTATGATGCATGCGCTACTGTCATCAATGGGACAGCACAGATTCCCAAAGATGTCACTCAAAATGCAGAGATCAGAGGCATGTTAGAAGGTGAGAGAGACACACTGTCATCTGATTTTCTGAAAACATATTTTTATAGATCTCAATGTTTAGTGTCTTAATATCTATTAATACAAGTTGTTAAAATAACGTATATATTTTTAAATCCTCCGACCTTTCTTCTTGTAAATCCCATTGTTTTATCGCCATCAGCGGCGGAGAGAACGGAGGAGAGGAAACTGGAAGAGGAGCTTTTGGAAGCTGCACGAGAAGGAGAGCTTTCAACTTTAACTCACCTGGTTAGTACAATATACCTGATCTAGTACAGCCAAAAAGGAAATGAAAGTCCTAATCAACAATAGTAGTGTGGAATATCCTCAGCTTAATTATGCCAATTTTTGCAGTCAGTATTGTGGAATAACATGATGTTCCAATATTTATTCAGATCTGATAGGAATGTCAATGTCAGTCCATCAGTGTGTTTTCACTGCATGCATGTGCAAAACAAACAGCTTCATATATGCACAAGTCCAGACAAGTATACAAATGACTACTCCCTTGAAATATAACTGACATTATATGAGCCTCATTAGAAAAAAAGGATATTTGCCAGCAGATCTCACAAAATGGATAATAGCAGGAAAGTTTTAAACCCTAAGGGGATGATTGGATTTGTTTTAAGTGGGTTTGTATGAGGTATTCATCCACACTCAGTGTATAACCTACATAGAAAGTGACTTTCAATATTCTTAATAAATCGTAAACAGATATAGATTTTTTTTAGATGGGCCTTTTTTCAGGTCAAAATATGTTTTTTTGCTGCCACTGACGACCTCAGTAAATACATTTGCTTCTCTGTGTGTTTCTCTACACTTGCATGCCCACCGCCATGTACTGTGTACACCGACTGTGGATAAACACCTCAAACAACCTTACTTCAAAACATCCTAATTATACCTTTGGCTCTTGAACACAGCGGGAGAAGAGTTGTGCTTCAGTTCTCAGCAAAATAATAGACCTGCAGGAATTTTAGCACCAGACAACCCATCTGTATTGGTTGTGTGTGTTCGCTGCAGCTCAGCAGGAAGAAGACCCCAGACATCAATTGCACAGATCTGCTGGGTAACACTCCGCTGCACTCTGCAGCCTATCGGGGCCAGAGGCAGTGTGCCCTGAAGCTGCTCAAAAGTGGAGCAAGCCCCAACATCAAAAACAAGAAAGGTAAGACTCAAAAGCCCCCCTGTCTTTAAAGGATACAACTTGATACATTCTATATTCCCCACATGGCAAGATCAAAAGAAACAAGGAACTGGCGAGTAATCCAGCAGAGAATACTCTCAGCAAAAACCTAATACAGCTTTGCTCTGTGTCTTCTGAGCACATATATTCACCACACTGGTGGCTACGATGGGCTTGAGGGTACAAGGCACTTTAAAAAGCAAAAAGACATTTCCATCAATTATAAAAGAATATCAGTAAGAAAATCTAGATTATCCTTAGCCCATATCCTTTTAAAAACGCAACTATCTTTAAAATTGCTGCTTTTATTAAAAAACATTCCCTATGGTGTTAAGTGAAAGACAATTATCACTTATTTTAAAAGGTCCTTCACCCAAACAGGAATAGCAACTGACTGATTTAGTAGACATTTTGTTTGACCTATAATAATAAATAAAAAAACTCTGGTAATTTCTTTGACTTTAACATTATTATCAAAATGTAAAAAACTGTCATGAAATCAGTATTTTCTTCAATTGTATACATGTGTTCTGTTGTACTAAAGCCTCCTGTTTCGTGCTCCCACACCTCCCAGGACAGACAGTGTTTGACCTGGCTAGTGACATCACAATGAAGCTGGTCCTTGAAAGCAACGTAAATCGAGTGAGTGCTCAGCTGACAATCGTCCACTTTGTTTTGGTCTTTGTTTGATTTTTTACTCCCGTCATGTTTTTCATCTGTGGTCCTTGCAGGGAATGACCCGGCATGTCAAAAAGAAAGAAGGACTCCTCTGGAAAGTAAGGTGTAGTACTTCGCTCTCTCTCAGCCTCTGTCAAAGTTAGAAAAGACAAAACAAAAATAGAAATCAATTAAAATCAGAGCCCTGATTCTTCCCTTGCAGAGCTCCAGATTTTTTGGCTGGCGCTCGTACTGGGTCGTCCTTCAAGATGGGGTTATATCCTGGTACTCAAAACAGTAGGTGGCATCTTTCAATTTGGCTGTGCTCCTTGAATCAATTTGAAAATATGTCAGCACCAGATAAAGTGCTGCACACTTTTGAAGTAACAAATAAAAAACAGAAAAGGAATCTGTCTTCTGAACCATCATTACTAATCTGTCAGCTCTCAACCAAAGTAATCCTGAAAAATAAAACACCTCACCTCTTTCTTCCTTATTTGAAGGTCAGATGCTGCTGATAATGTCAGAAGACAAGGCTGCAAATCCCTCACAAATGCGCAGTGTTTGGTATGACAACATTTAAGAATTACACATTTTAACATTATGTGAATATAACTTTTGCTCAAGGGAATGTTTTTGATGTTCACTGTTTCAGATCCGAGCCAAAGACAGCTGCTTTTTTACTCTCAAATGCTTTGATGACAGCGTGCATCTCTTCAAAGTATCACCCAAAAACCACCCAGAGGCAACAAGAAAAGTGAGTGTAATTCCTGCTATCGCTGCTTTGAACATTGTTATGCAACTAGAGCAGTGGTTCTCAAACTTTTTCTGTCAGGCCCCCCCTTTGGAGAACAAAAAAAGTCGGGCCCCCCCAACACAAATGGTCAGGCTCAGTGGCGGCGCCAGAGATTTATTTTGGGGGTGCTGTGGGGTAGCTTGACGTTTCATAGAGGGTGCTCAAACATTTAGGGTTTCCCATTAATGTACCGGGCGCTACAGTGGAACTTTCTACTGCAACAATCCCCACGCATATACACAATGTACCCGCGACTGTTACAATGAAGGCTCGATATCAGCTCACGGTATATAGGTGTAAGCAGGGGTAAAGTGCTATTTTTATAGGTGGTGTGTGGACCTCACATAGGGGGGTCCGGGGGCAAGCTCCCCTGGGAAGATTTTTAAATATTGAAGTCAAAAGCATCAATCTGGTTCACTTTGAGAGCAACATTAAGAGATCTATGGATACATCTCTCAACACCCATATGAAACAGAACTGTAAACAGATTTACTTTTTCTTTATGGATATTTTACAAATCACTCCCTTTTAAACTTTATTCTTTTTTTAATGTCATATAGTATTTTATACCTGTTTTTAATTTATTCTCTTATTTTTTTATAACTATAATGATCATATAAATGTGTGCCTCTGAAATAATTGTTTACATTAATGGTGACCAAAACGTTTGAGATCCACTGAGATAACACTGAGAGAGTCTTTTAGCTCACTGAGTCTCTCAGTCTGACAAGAGAGGACTCTCCTCCACTTTGTTGTTGAAAACACTTCTCATATCCGTTAGCGTACAACGATCTCCGGTACCGGTGCGCTCTCTCTCTCTCGCTTGCGCACACAAAATGGCTCGTTCCACACACACACACACACACACACACACACACACACACACACACACACACACACACACACACACACACAGAGCCGAGCTTTAATGAAACACAGAGACCCAGACGTAATGGTACTGTACTGTATCATATTATTTTCTAAAAAATAATTTTTCAAAATATGATTTATTTTTTTAATAACCATTTTTCCTCCTCGCGCCCCCCCCCCCCCCCCTGTCATGCCTCTGCGACCCCCTGGGGGGGCGCGCCCCCCACTTGGAGAACCACTGAAAAGAATGCAATTCCTGAAGAAATTGCTAGTGAGAATGCTTTATGCTGAAAATATGACACTAAACTGCTATGCTGAAATGTAATGTGTAAGAAGAAAGTGAATAATTTAGATTGAAATGATACATGAACACTGGGGGCTTGAATGTGTGATGAGAGAAGAAAAGAAAGTAAAAAGGCTTGGAAAAGCAGCTGAATATTTGAACTGCAAACTTCTGAACTAACTTGATGGCGAATGATCTGTCGCCATGGCAACGGCATTTGATGACACCCCATAATACACTTAGATGCGTTGATGGCTGCATCGTTACCAAACCTGTGAAGTTTTGGGGCGTTTGGAGCAGTTTCACTGAAGTTATGAGAAAGCTGTGTGTCATGGCGAGCATTGTGTTGCCATCGCAACGACATTTGAAGAAATCGCAAAACTGTCCCGTAGATGTCTTCACGGCTGGACTGTTAGCACACATGTGAAGTTTGAGCCCTTTTTGAACATTTTCATAGGAGTTATAGCAACATTACGTTTTATGGCGAGGGATGTGTTTCCATGGAAACGGCATATGGTGAGATCTCAGATTTGGCGAAGAGCTGTTGAGGCATGGACCAGTGATATACAAGTGAAGATTGGGGGACGATTGGACCGTGTCGATTGGACTTACAGCCACATCGTGTTTCATGGCGAGTGGTCTGTCACCATGGCAATGACATTTGATGACACCCCATACTACGCTTAGATGCGTTGATGGCTTTATCGTTACCAAACCTGTGAAGTTCTGGGCTGTTTGGAGTATATTCACTGAAGTTATGAGAAAACCGTGTTTCAAGGCGAGCAATGTGTTGCCATGGCAACGGCATTTGAAGAAATCTCAAAACTGTCCAGAAGATGTCTTCACAGCTGGACTGTTGAAGTCTGCTGCTCTGAGCATGTCAGTTGGAGTGCTGACATCATCGTGTTCCATTACACAGGTGTTTATATTTGAGCTAATGAGGTGTGCAGAGATCACAGGTTTCCATTGTTCTGAATGAGAGATAAACCTCTTACATGTGAACGTTTTGTGGAAGAACCGTAACAGATATCTGTGAAATTTCAAAACGTGAAGCATGTCAAGGAAGTTGAGTATCTGAAGTGTAATTTTTGTGTAGTTTCGGGTTAATAATGTGGCCCTTTTGGCAGTTTAACTAAAGGTGTGCGGCAGCTACCGTGAGAAAATATCAGCCTGAAATTACAATGAACGTTTTTGTCACTTCATGCCCTCAAGAGGCATTTTGTTTAATTATTTTTTGCTTAATTATTTGTCATTTTTAAAGCTACGAGATGTTTTCCTACGTTTGTCATGAAAAATTATGTCTCATGAATGTAGGGTTTGGGAATTATGGCAGTTTAAAAAAATATATATGAAGGCAAATTTCAAGATTTTCTACCCTCTAGCTGTGACATCACGCACTCTAGTTAATGTTAAAATCTGAAGAAAACCTCTAAAACAATGGCTGAACAATGTTTAATATCTCTAAAAGTAAGAATCAGATTTAAAAGTTGTTTTACACGAATAATGTCAGAAAGATGTGTAACATTTTAAAGTTGGAATGAGGTTTCTGAGTGAAAGTATGAATGAACAGTTAGCAGTTGAAGTCACATGAAGATTTGTTGAAGTTGAAGAATTTCTCCATTGACTTCAATGTAGTGTTGTCACGATACCAACATTTTGGTTTCGATACCGATACCAAGTCAATAATTGCGATTCCGATTCTTTTTCGATACTTTTCTTAAAAAAAGGGAAACAGTCATTATTGTATAAATTAATTATAAATGTAATTATTGTGCTTTATTTCACACCAGAACCATAACCAAATTGGTAAGTTAGCTAAAAAGATAGCCATATTAGACAGTTATCATTGCCATTAATTCCCTTGTCAAACTACGAAAACGTTCATTTGTCACAAAATAAAGTACACTGGTTTGACTTAGATTTGAGGGCATGGGCTTGAGCATGATGTAATTATGTTATCTATCACATTCGCTAACCTGTCTGTCTTTAAATTCTTTAAACAGCTCTGGATGCAGGCCTCGTGGTGTCCGTAAGCTTGCCCTCACTGTCAGAGATATCGCTAAAATACTTCCAAATTTAGCTTCTGGCGTCTTTTTTGTCAACAAGCCGAGGCGCAGCGGCAGTTGCACTCCCACTTGCAGCCATGCTTCTCGCTTTCTCACATGCTCTGGCAGCTAGCGCGTGCACGAGAGAGGGGAGGGACTTAGAGCGTCCTTGAGAGGGGAGTGACTGCATGCACGGCTGCAGTGCAGGGAGTGGAAGCGGAGCGCTGAACACACTCTTATTAAAACGGCACTTTCTCACCAGAGTACTGTTCCTCGTCATTCTTAAAGTACCGATACTAATGAAACTGAGGAATCGTAACGTTTTTAACGGCAGGGTATCGCGGTACCTTTCAAGTATCGGCACACTGTGCAACACTACTTCAATGGTTGGAAATGTGATGCATTATGGGATGTATCTCTGGAATTATGAAAGTTATGAATGAGAAAAGTAATAGCAATCGATTCCCGACCGAGCTGAACGTTTTGATGTTTGAACGGAGTTTCTGCGATGTTCAATGCGGGAGGAGAAGAGGGCCAAAATAAGTCGGAATAATAAACTTTTCGTCCGTAGAATAACAGTTAGTTGGAATGCTGTTAACAGCATTCCCACTAAATAATTGTAAAGGATTGATCCATGTTTTATTTTGCATAGTCTGTCAAACATAATTATATCGTGACTAAATCTGTCAGTAGAAATCTTTGATGTGACAACATTTAGTTTTGTCTAATATTGAAAACCTCTAGCTAAATAGCTGTCTGTTCCCAAATATCTTGCATTAAAATAGTAGTTAAGACATTTATTTGAAGGATCAAACTATCCTCCTTTCCTTCTTTTTATCAGTATAAATTGTGTTTCCACTGTTTTCAACATCAAAGTCTTCTGTCAGAGCGTTAGACTCGAGACTTGAAGGTTAAAAAAAGCTGAGGGGACTTGATTTAAATTGGTGACTCATAAATATTGTGTCATTGTGTAGTTTTGTCTTTTGGCACTCTCCCAAACGCTAATGAATAATGGATTGCTGACATCTCCATAACCTAATGCACACTTTCAGTTGCAGCTCCTGGTGCCAGAATAAAAACTTGAAATTCAAATGAGGGAAACTCGCCTTTCAGTACTAAATTAGAAAGTCTACTCTCTCCTCTTCATACCCAGCACATGGCTTATTTACTAGAGCTGTGGACTTTTTTCTTTCAGGACACAATTTTGTGTGCCTCTCAATTATTACTGATTTTTTTTGTGTATTCAGCACTGCTATCATCGCAAGCAACAGTTTAAATGCTGTTCCCTTACAATGCTGCCTAATCACTATAGCTGTGGCTAAGAAGCTGAAGTAATACTAATTAAGAAGCATCACATTCAAATCAATCCTAATTTAATGTTACCAAAATGCTGGTGAGAAGTTACCAGACATTTGAAGTAAAAAAAGACACAATTTTGAACACATACAAATGCTTTGATTCATATGATACAATTTGATGTAAATTGCAGTGTTTCTATGTTTTAAGTATTGGGTGTGTTTTTTGCCACTGATTAAATCGTATACATAATTAGCGTTCATCTCTTTGATCCCATGTCAAACGTGTGACTAGGACTTTGCTGAAAAGACTTAAAAACCTTAAGATTATTTTGATTCCAACAGAACAGGAATTCTCAAAACAAGTTTTATTCACAATCCACCTGATTTTGTATATTGTACATTTAGAATTCCTGCATTGTGCCTTTTTATTTTGACCAATAAAATATATCTGTTGTTTGTCTTGTTATCATAAAAGTGAAATCTTTCAATGTCAAATCTCACTCAGGCCACAGATAAAAGCGTATATATTGCCCCCCTGACGCCCCCCAGCCCACAGGGGCTCCCAATCTGTGCTCCAAATTCCTTGACTTCTTCCAGGCGAAAGTCGAGGCCATCCATCAGCAGCTCCTGACGCCTGGCCCTCCCCCCCTACCTGCACCTCAGCCACCTGGCAACGCACCCCCAGCGCCGCACCTCTCCCATTGTAACCTCTCCTCCTTCTCCCCTGTGGATGCTCTCCAAGTGGCCAAACTGGTCAGCTCCACAACCACCGGCCAATCTCCAACCTTCCCTTCCAAGTAAAACTCTGGAAAGAGTGTTCGCCGGCCAACTCCATCTGTACATGTCCAACCATGAGCTCTATGAGCCCTTCCAATCCGGCTTCAGACTTCAACACAGCACTGAGACCGCCCTCATCAAGATCACCAACGATTTCCTCATTGCTGCTGGATCTGCCTGCCTCAGCATCCTCATCCTCCTGGACCTCTCTGCAGTGTTTGACATCATCTCCCACACCATCCTCCTCACCCGCCTATCTGACCTCCTGTTAAGCCCCAAGCCTGTTTTTCAGGTCTCAGGCTCGAAAATGACCTTTCCACAACAAATGACAATAACTTCACTTCTAAAAGGGGTAAATTAATCATATTTTTTCTCAAAGTAATGATAAACCTGTGAGTTGGATGTAGAAGAGTCAGAATCAATATAGATGTTTTTTATTTTAAAGAAAATTCAGATTGAACATAGTAAAAAAACTGTAAATTATAGTGTAGTGTATAGTCAAAGATTCTTTTTTACTTCTAGTGAAAACCACCCTTGGATGATGGGTTAATAGACTAAAAGCTTTAGGAATCCAAAGTACAACATATAATAAGTACCCTGTATCAAGATTGATGCAAAACAAGTGGCATTTGACCTTTTTAGAGAGGTTTAGCAAAAAAAACATTTGGGTGGAAATGGGCGTATTTGCCGTTACTCTGGAACCCATTGGTTGATTTTGATGATTGACATCTCTTTTGAACCGTTAGAGCCAATATAATCGAAGGGATTTCCACATACACACACACGTTACCATTGAGAAATGAGAGCTATGCGCACGCAGTTTTCCCAAAGCGAAACCTAACTTACGCTCTGAAATCTGAAAACTGAAAACTAGGTTTATTGCTGATGGATTATCAGAAACCATTTCAAAGTGACACAGACACATTGGATTAATTTATGGATTAACCTTCAGCTGCGTTTTTATTGTTTTAATTCCATTTAAGACAACTTTTGATCAGACAACACAACAAAGGTAAGACATATTGTCGTGTTGGCTACCTAATGCCACGTATTGTGATGTCTGTTTTTGTTTCTCATGTCGCGAGTTTTGATAATGGAGTGATTATACAGATACCTATCGATTCTGTGTAATCTCACGATGCTAATAAATGGGTTGGATTTGCATTTATGATAAGTAATAAGGGTGTTATACCGTGAGTTCTGTGCTAACGGTGTTAGTTCTTTTTCGCTCAGGGCTAATTCAGAGGCTCGGCGCTAGTCTTGTGTTTTTCTTTGCTAAAAATTAAAAAAAATCATCAGTTAGCCGAGTTTCTTCCCGTTACATGGATATGAAACATTCATAGTTTATTAAATCTTAAGAAGCCCTCAGACATTGTTGCTTGCAGATGTTGTGGTTTCGGACCCGCCGAAGGGTCCGTGGGGCTTAACAGGCTAGGTGTCACTGGCACAGCCCTGTCCTGGTTCACATCCTACCTCCATAACAGGGAACAGTTTGTAACCATTAATGGCTCAAATTCACCCCCGGCCCCAGTCAATCACGGTGTACCCCAGGGCTCTGTGCTTGGCCCCCTCCTGTTCACCATTTACATGCTCCCCCTCAGCCAGATCATCCGCCATCATGGAATTTCCACTGCTACGCTGATGATACCCAATTATATCTCAGCACTACTCCATCCTCCCAGCTCCCCCCTCAGTCTCTCATCAACTACCTGCACGACATAAAAACCTGGATGTCATCCAACTATCTCAAACTCAACTGCAGGATAACAGAGCTCATGGTTGTGGCACCCAAGGCGCTGCTCCGGAAGGTTGGTGACTTCATCCTTGAGGTTGACGGCTGCTCCATCTCCCCAGCTCTTGAAGCCCGCAACCTGGGTATCATATCCACCCTCTCCTTCCATTCCCACATCAAGTCTGTTACCAAATCGGCCTTTTTCCATCAAAGGAACATTGCCAGTCTCCGACCGTCACTCTCTGAGTCGGTTGCAGAAACCCTAGTCCATGCTTTCGTCACCTCCCGCTTGGACTACTGCAATGGTGTCCTGTTTGGGGTCCCCAACAAAACCCTGGACAGGCTCCAGTATGTTCAAAACTGTGCTGCTAGGGTACTCACACATACAAAGCCATGGCAGCACATCACTCCCACCCTGCCTGTCAAGTCCCGCATTACCTACAAAGTCCTCCTCCTCACCTACAAGTCCCTCCATGCCCCCCAGTACTTATCGGACATCCTTCGCCCACATGCGCCCCACACCGGAACCTGCGGTCTTCAGACTCTGGCCTGCTTACCACCCCCCGTACCAACCTGCGAACCTTCGGGGACAGAGCCTTCAGTGTGGCAGCCCCCACCCCCTGGAACGCTCTCCCTGCGGTGATCCACAACATCCCCACGCTTGACACCTTCAAAAGGGCCCTAATGGCCCCTAATCTATTTGTTGTTTTGTCTGACTGACTGTTTCTACTCCTGTTCTTCTTTGTAAAGCGACCTTGGGTCTCATGAAAGGTGCTATATAAATCATAGCTATTATTATTATTATAAAGTTCACGTCTTTTAAATAAATCAGCAACATGTTCGATTTTGATGACAAACATGAAAATACAAATGTGTTTTTTGTTTCTCAGGCATGGATAGACACACTGGAGGAGCACTCGGCGTACAGCACACACTACTGCTCCCAGGTGCAGGGCAGCGAGGGTGAAGAGGAGGAGGAGGAGGAAGTGATGTCACTCGGGGAGCTCACAAACTCACTACAGGTGGCTCTAAACAAATAAAATCCATAATTACCATGTCAGAATAATGATCCGTAGAGTGTTCGCTGAACTAGAAAGCCACCCACCCCACGCTGCTTTTGTTCATCTGAATTCTCATCTCTATGAAACCAGGCAGCGGAGGCCAGCCAGAAGAAACTGGAGAAGGAGGTGGAGGCTTTCCTGTCCCTGCTGAAGAATGATGGTCTGGCAGAAAGTAAACGCTGTTATTTTATTGTTTTGTTTCTAAATATTACTATATATCTAACACAGAAGAAGGAGGAGTGTAAAAGAAAACTGTATGATTAAAATTACAAGCATCCTCAAGCCGATTGAAATACACTGTATTGATGGAATAATGTCTGAAGTCCTAATAACTAAGAGTCTGTAAGAGTCTGTTTCTGAGGTGTGTTGTGCTTGTTGTCTGTAGCTGTTCTGAGAGCTTGACAACACTTTAAAACTGGAACTTCATATGAGCTTCTCCTGCCGTTTGTCTTTTTAATACCACTCATTAGTTGTGCCAATGCTCCTTCATTGGTGCAGTTTTCCCCTCAGGGATTCCACCCGCCGTAACACAGAAATTACAAGACATCTGTGAGTTGTCCAGCGAGACCAGCTCCAGTCTGAGTGTCTGTCTCAGCCTCCTCTCCAGACAGGAAGGGGTAAGTGTCAGCTACCCCAGTAACATGTCTTTGTTTGAATGCCTGTTAACAGCTATTAGTCAGGTTTTTTTTAATTGTACAGTGTATATTGTCAGCAAAATAATTTTATTTTAAGTCTACTCAAAGTTTTGGTTTTATGTGATGTTATTTTGAGACATTAAAGGGGCCTATTATGCCTTAATGGTTTTCTATTGTAGTGTTATATAGGTATTTGTGCATGTAAATGGTCTATAAAGGCTGAATCCCAAAGTTCCCAGAGGGAGTTTCTCTCACTCACTTTCCCCCCCGCCCCGCCAGAATCGTCTTGATTATAGTCCTTTGTTTACTTCAGCCACATAATGACATCACTATGTAACTCTCACGCTTCTATTGGCTAGCGCTCCAACACATTGTTCGTGATAGGCTTAGGGGAGGGATAAGTGGTTGAACAATCACAACAGATCCAGCTAACCAATCAGAGCAGGCCTGGCTCTGGTTTCAGACAGAGGGTGAAAAGAGGTGCTGCAGCACAGGCAGTATGAGAAAAATAAAGAGCTATTTGAACATTAAAGCATGTAAACACGTCACAGTAGAGGCACAGAATACAAATATTAGACCTTGACATTAGCATAGGGCTCCTTTTTAAGCTAAATAAATCAGAGGTGAAAGATGTACTCAAAATGTAACTTGGCGGATTTTTTAAGATAAGATGTACTTTACTTTTATTGTTATTTAAGGACCCCCCCCCCCCACACTTTGCAGACTATAAATACTGTAATTAGGAGAATCCTCATGTATTTGTTCTTCAGATATAAGGTGGTGGTTTTTTTCTGAATAAAATGTCAAACAGAACATGTTATATAAGAAAGCGGCAGCACTATTCAGTTTTTCACACCTCCTTATAAAAGCAGCTCAGTGGAGTGCAGTGATTTAAGGCTGTCAGATGGGTTTTCTTTGTGTGTGATTCAATGGATTTGATTATAATGGAAGGATTCAGTGGATAGGTTACATCTCAGCAAGAGAGAAAAATAGATTGCACAGATTATAGCTCACAACAAGCGCCAACCCAGTACATCAATGCTGTCATAGTCTAAAACTTTATTTATGTAACACTTGACGAAACACAGCGTTTACATGATGGTTCACATAATAAGACTATTTCTGGATGCTAGTTTATGAGGCTCTTGCATCCTGAGGTTTAGTGCAGCTTATAAAATGAAAGCTCAATGTAGATAGTTAAACTGGATTCTGTAAGTAATTGAAGCTTTACATTAATTTGCATTAGGAATGTAAACATGAAGTCAAACAATGATGAACTTGCAGGATTTTATTACACTGACCACAAAATTCCAAGCAGAAAAATTTGCAAGTTATTTTATGTAAACAAGTGTATACGGTTTTGATTTTAAGACTGGAAGGTTCGCATATGTCAAAAATATGGTGTAGAAATGTAATAAAAAAACAGTGTTTGAAGTTAGTTTATATGATGGGATGATTCATTAGAATTACTTCAAGAAAATCAGTATGTTGCAGCTGAATATATAGCACTTAATTCAAATCAAGAGGCCTTGTCTGATTTTAATCATAATCTGGTTTAATATCTCAATTTGGTAGGCTGAAACACAAAATGGAGTTTGCCAAAATGCACAATCAATACGTGACTATGACTAACGGCCAATCCCAGTTGTGGTTCATTGAAGCAGAGTTCTTCCTTAACGTCACACCAGAGTGATAATTAGTCACAGTGTGCACCCCACTGATGGCGCGTATACTGATATGTAGTATGATATGCTCCTGCCTTTGATGTGTTTGAATGCAGTAATGAATGCACCCTTGAGTTGTTGATTATGTATATCAAGGGGTGTTCACCTTCACATGATAATTCACAGTTTCAGTCTTTTTTTGTATACACTCCATTCAGCTTTTTCTGTCATAAAACAGCAAAGACATGGACTGAATTGTTAATTACCAAAGCCTGAATTTTTAAAGCAGTAGAATTCAGTATCAGTTACTATCTTTTTTCCCTCCTTTTTTTCTCCTCAAACTCATGCTGACTAACGCAGCTTCATCTCACAAAACAGATAGTTTGATATCTCTGGAATCTTTAGAAGGGACCGGTTGTCACAGAGGCTGCCAAAAAACATTTGAATGTTCTCAGTTTAACAGCCAGTCCGGCGCTTTCAGGGTTTACACCTGGGCCGGGCCAGCAGCTCTCAGCTGTGCTGCCTTTTGAATGTGCAGCGGCAGAGCGCACGATAAAAGGCTCACAGGATCTCACCATGAATAGGCCTGGTCTCTATAAAGAACTCAATCTTGCACTGTATATGTCGTATACGATGGTTTACAGCATGAATGAAACAGCGGGGTCTGTGGAGGAAATATACAGAATATCTTCCACCACCTGCAGCGCTGGTTTGCACTGTGGTGCACCTGAGTAGGTGTCAAGCAGCAGAAATGTCCTCTTGAAAGTTCAGTTTATTACAATAATGTCCAGTGATCCTTGTCTTCCATCACTTTCTCCCAACATCACTCTGACTTTTCTGGCCATGGTTACCTTCTTGTGGAGGATAAAACACCATTTCAAACATTTCACCATTTGTTTCTTTTACTGTCCAAAGTAAAACCCTGCCTCTTTTGTGTACTCTACCCTTTAATATTTACACATGATCAGTGAGAGGCTCTTTTCAGAAAGGTGCAGCTGAAAAAAAAAAAAGCACATATCCACATAATCAAGACTAATGAGTTGTGTATAAGGGAGGTTGGCCAATGGTTTATATCTGAGTCCATTACCTGTCATTTGAGCCCCTCTCCTTCACGGGAATCATGTTCTCCGGCAGGCCATTTGAGAAGGCGGCATCAAGGCAGCTGTCCTCTATTACAGATAAACACGGCCCGTCCCTCTCAGCTCCATCTCCATCTCTCGCTGTTGGTCTGATAATGACAGCATGGTGCAGAGGGGAGGATCACTCAGTCAACGGGCTGTTGCATCACAGCTGGTTTCATAGTCACACACATTCACAATGAGTCAGAATAAAATGTTAATAGCCATAAAAAGCATAGAATATTCCTACGAGTGATTAAATTCTCTCTTTTTGTTGGTGTGTGTGTTTGTGTTTGCGTGTGGGGAGCTCAGGTGCGCAGTGTGAAATTGGAGCAGGAGGTGGAGAAGAATAAGATCCTCTCTGAAGTGCTGCAGACTCTCGCCACTGAGCATCACGAACTTGAGCAATCCGTCGTCAAGGGATCTTCACCGCGGAGTGCCCTTAGCGAGGATGAGTTCCACGACGCCTTGTCTGGTGAGTTGACAAGTTATCAAACACGCTCAGGAGATGCAGGAGATTCTGTGACAAGCTCCCGCTCACACTCGCTGCTCTGTCATTCACCTATAGGACACTGGAATACTTTTTTCCTGGCGGTATTTGGTCTCCTCGAGCGTGATGTAAGCGCAAGTGTTGCCTGGTTGTGTCGAAATAACTTGAAACCTTTTCACCTGATTGAGTGATTTTGGTGTGTGAGAAACCTGCATGGTGTAGTTACATTTCAAACTGACCTGAGGATTGTTGTTTTTTTAAATGGCTAAGAAACAGAAGATGTTACAGAAGTTTGTTCTTATTTTTAGATATATATTAAAACTTCATCTTTAACAGTTATGTAATTGTATCCTATTGTGTGAAGGCTTTTCTGCATGGGAGATGTGCATTTAATGTTGTAGACTAAGAGCATGATTGCGAATGATTATTTAGTGAATAATAATGAATAGATTGTTTAGCTAATTTATATGACAGTCCACAATTAATTAAATAAAAAATAACTATGAAAAAAAGGATATGTATGTTATGATGCATTAATAAGGAATCAATTCATCGTTTTAAAGTAGAAGTGAGAAAATGTCCACTTTTTAAAAAGGTTTAAAATGTCTTACCAAATTTCTTATTTATATAACCACAGATACTACACACCATATAGTTAAGCAATAGCTCACGACAGGCCGTGGTATATACTCATTGTATCACAGCTAAGGGGCGTGGTTCGGCCCGGCGCGAAGCACGTCCCTAGCTGTGATATACTGAGCATATACCACGGCCTGCCGTGAGCTATTGCTTAAATATATATATAAAGTCAAGTCATGTTGCATTTATGTATAAAAACAAAATGACTTGACTACAAAGTTTTAAAGATCTCATACAGTATATCTGCTACCATATAATTTAAAAAAAGACATTCCCTTAGATGTGCTTGTTGCAGTTTTTAAGAGGCTCGGTGAAGGTGATTACCTACTTTAAATAATTCACTTGTCTCTGCTCTCTGGTAGACGAACAGTGTAAGCCCTGTTTCATCTCATACAAATCTTTGGATTTTTGCAAGTTTTTGCCATTTATTTGCCTAGGATACTGATTGCACAACCACTAAAATGTATAAGAATGCTCCAAGAAAGGTTTCTGGCGTGGATGACCCAGATACAAAGATTACAGTAAAACTTCAGGAGAGCATTGCTGGAGGCAGGGAAGAAGTGGAGAACTACAAGTCACCTGCACACACCAGACACACAACCCTGTGTACTGCTAAATACGGTTTATTTTTATGGATTATCTGCTAAATGATCGGCCTGACTGATCTGTTTAGGTTTAATAGCTATCATGCTGTGTGGCTTTATTATCAGACTGTAAAAGATATCCACAGTTACTAACAATATTTGTTTTTATATCCCTCATGTGACACAATTTGATCTTATATCCTTTAACAGTTAATTTACCCACTTCCTTTACTACCAATACTAACAGTGGATGAATTGTCTCTGTGGTAGACTCTGAGTCGGAGATCTCTCTGAGCGGTTTTGAGACGGCCAGCCGCTCCTTTGAGGACGAGGAGGAGGAGGAGGAGGACGAAGGCTCTGTTATGTTATCGAGCAGCCCTTGCAGCAGCCCCAGCAGCATGTTGCAGGAGGATCACCATGGCGACAAGGACGAGACTCAACCCAACGGGATCACAAAGCACAGGTCAGCAGTGCGGTATGATCCCACGGTTTCTTAAATGCTCTTTTATCCACCTCTCATCAAAAGGAACCAACTTCAAAAAGGGCATGTCCACTCATAACAGATGCTGTATTTCTTCCTGTAATATGTCATTAATATAAGATGTTATATTAAGTTTTCTCTTTGCTTTTCCATTTTAAACATCCTTCCTCGGGTCTTTTCACTTCGTCGTGTGAATAATTTAGGAGCCGCCCTGGTGAAGGAAAAAGAAAGAGTTGTACTGAAAGAACGGAGCTCTGTGTGTTGGAGCTGTTAAAAATTGATAAGGTCACACAGTGTAATGCAATTATCCGTCTGCTGTGTGATTCCATGTTGGCTAATCCCTCAAGGCAGCTCAACAGTAGGCCAACTATTTACAATATTTGGATGGATTCCAACAGCATTATCCCTTCTTGTTATATTTTTACATGGCTTATGTGCTTTAATTGTGTGAACCAGTTGAAGATGGTCTGACCTGGATGACCTGCTGTGTCTCTCCTGCTGACAGATGATTTGGAGGGCTGTTTACGACCATTGATACCCGTGTTGATTGTCCCTCTGGGCTTTGTTCCAATTTGACACACAATACAATGCAGGCTTATGTGGACTATATTCATTTGAATAAAATATGACGCCTGCAGCTATTATGTGTCTGGTGCATTTACTCTAATGAAAAGTGTCTATTTTTAAAGTGCAAGCACAACGTCAATTCATTGATCAACCTTATAAAAGTAATACAACTGTGTGCTAATTTGTGTGTGTCTATTCTAGGACTAGTTTACCTGCACCGATGTTTTCGAGAAATGACTTCAGTATTTGGAGTATCCTGAGGAACTGCATTGGAATGGTGAGAATTATGTTAATGTATCGTTTGTATTGTAGAGCCATGCTAGCTATTTTTTCTTTATAAACCCACTGTTGCACAACCTGCCAAACTCAAAACTGTAGAACACTGAGTTAAAGACTAGTGATACAATAGTAGTGAACACAGTGGAGCATTGCACTGTTAAAAAGCTGCATATTTCCCTCAGGAGGAGACCAAAAGCAGAACTAAAATAGTGATTATTGGACTTAAATTCATCAGGTGGAGAAAAAAATACTCCAATAGTGTTGCTCCATAACTTCTAGATTGTAAATAAGCAACTATTCAAGCAACTACATGGGGATGGTATATAGTTTTCACAGCGGGTTCCTGCTGCCTCAAATTTGCCCAAAAATTCAGCAATTTCAATATTATATAGTGAACATTTACAAAAATGGACCTGCTAAACATGAACGTTTAAGCACTACGATTGATGTTGCTACGCTTGCATTCACTTTTTTGGATGAAATGTGAGAACCAGGTTAGGTATAACTTTGTATTTCTCTTTACTCCCAAATTAGACCATGAAAGAGTTCAAGCCCCATAATCCTTATATGGAATGTCATAAACCTATTATTCTTAATGACCCTCTTATCGTGCTGAAAGGGCATGTGTATGCGTTTTTGTTTGCGGTCAAATGTGACTGTTTTTAAAAAATGATTCATCATAAAGACACAATGAACAAAATGTGACACAATATAATAACTTCTTATCTGTTCAAAGACAACATTTATTTTTAGGCCACATTCACCTTGGTATACTGTACAAATGAGGTAGTTAAACTACTACAGCATTTTTAAAGATCAATATACTCCTGGGCCTTTTCAACACTTTCAAAGTTGCTGTGTGAAGGGAATTTCTTTTTTCTCTCCGTAATAAAGCCTGGTCCTTTACTTCCACTTCAAAAAGACACTGAGAGACTTGAGCTCATTCAAAACTCTGCGGCTCAGCTTTTAACCAAAGCCTAAAGGACAGCTCATTACTCAAGTTTTAGCTGCTCTGAACTTTTTGTAACATTTAGAGTTGATTTTATTGCACTTATACAAAGACATTAGTAGGTTACGCATTCTTAATCTTCACAGAGACATCCGAAAGGAAATCATTCATGCAGCCTTTGTTAATAAGGTCCTAAAGCAATTTACTGGAACATACTATAAATAATAGGGAAGCTTGATAAATATTTTAAAAGAAGATACAAATATACAGCATCTCTCAGCCTTTCACTAGCTTTTTATACAGACCTACAACCCTTTGTTGCACTTTGTTTGTCTTGATTAATTGCATTATTTGTATTTCGTTTTCACTTTTTTAATTGTATTAAGATTGTATCAACTTAAATTTTTCTATAGAATTCACCAACCTCTTTCATTCGTATCTTTCATCCCGCTCCCAATGTGTACAAATTGAGAACCATAAGTCTAGTGCACTATGTTTGTCAACTGGAGTACCGCAGGGCTCTATATTGGGCCCAATCCTGTTTAGTATGTACATAAATGATCTGCCTTCTGTGTGTGGAGATTGTGATGTATTAATGTATGCTGATGATACAGTTGTTTTTACTCATAGCAAAACCGCAGAAGAGGCTGCTACCAAGGTCACTGATGTGTTGGAGAATATTACATCCTGGCTTAACAATAATTGTTTGCAACCAAATGTCTCAAAGACAGTATGTTCTTCTCCAAGGGCCACAGCATTATAACAGAACAAGACGTTTTCTTTTCTGGAAGGAGACTTCAGGTTGTCTCGGAGTACAAGTACTTAGGAGTACATATTGACACAAACCTCAATTTCAAAACCCATATCAAAAAGGTCTGCAAATTGTCAAATTACAGATACATTAGAAACTTCCTATCATCTGCAGCAGCTAAGCTATACTTTCACTCAATGGTCCTCTCCCACATCAACTACTGTCTGATCAGCTGGTCTAATGCACACTCTACAGCTCTAAAACCACTGGAATCACTGTATAAACAAGCACTCAAAACACTAGACAAAAAGCCATTCCGGTATCATCATTGTCACATTGTTAAAAAGTATAATCTGTTCAGCTGGGAAAATCTCATAGTTTACAAAAACATCTGCTTAGTTTATAAGATCACTCGTGGGTTGGCTCCTCCTCCTCTGGCTGGCTTTATCAGCCTAAAGTCCACCTCAACCAGGGTTACTAGAGGTGCGGCTAGGGGAGACTGCACCATCCCATTTAGGAAAAGCGCATTCAGCCAGGCTGTCTTTTCATTCCACGCATCCCATCAATGGAATTCAATACCACAACCAATAAGAGAATCCTCATCCTACTACACATTCAAGCACAGTGTTAAAAAGTGGCTCATTAATAATCAACAGTGTCAGCACTGATGTGTGGGTGTAGGTGTGTGTATGAGTGTGTATTGTAAATGTTTTATTTATTTATTATCATGACTTGGTTTTATCTGTATTCAGTGATGTCATCTATTGTAAATGTGTACAATGGTATAACAATGTTGTGGTATTTTTATTATTGCTTTTCGGATGTCTATCACCATCTGGCAAAGGGACTATCGATGAAAACTAGCCTTTTGGCTAATTCGAGTAATTTTACATGTTTTTAATATGTTGATTAATGTACACTGTCCCTTGTTTTAAATAAATCAATTCAATTCAATTCAATCCACCCTATATAATGCATGTATTTTTTAATCATTTATTTGGTAGGGACATTGCACATTAATGAACACTTAAAAACAATAAATGTGCCAAGCGTAAATATGCCGGATTTAGCTTTGGGCTACCCTCACATTTAAGCTTGTGTTTATTTTGTTATTGAGAGTTACTTTCCATTATATATATATATATATATATATATATATGGCATTATATGTCTATTTTTATCTTATGAAGAATGTGGTTATACCTCTTCATGTCTATTTTAGGAACTGTCCAAAATTACCATGCCAGTGATTTTCAACGAACCACTCAGCTTCCTGCAGCGTCTGACGGAGTACATGGAGCACACTTACCTGATCCACCAGGCAAACACCGTGCCCAACTCTGTAGAGAGGATGAAGGTAGAACTTCCTGTGACTTCCTGGACATTTGTGCAATCTGCTAAAATTATCTTAAATACAGCGTTATTTAAATTGAGTTCAGTGTGTGTAATCTTGAGTGTTTTTGGCAGTGTGTGGCTGCGTTTGCAGTGTCTGCTGTCGCCTCCCAGTGGGAGCGGACAGGTAAACCCTTCAACCCCCTGCTGGGAGAAACCTATGAGCTTGTAAGGTAAGTGACATTAAAGGGAACTTGTTACTATTTACAAAATACAGACATCTTAAATGTGTTTATTAAAATCCTCTTCTCACTTTGATGCTTCCCTGTGGTTCCAGGGACGATCTGGGCTTCAGGCTCATTTCGGAGCAGGTGAGCCACCATCCTCCAGTCAGCGCCTTCCACGCTGAGGGCCTGAAGCAAGACTTTGTGTTTCATGGATCCATCTACCCCAAACTCAAGTTCTGGGGGAAGAGTGTGGAAGCAGAGCCCAAAGGTGTCATCACGCTGGAGCTGCCCAAGTAAGCCAATTATCGCTCTTCTTTAAAAAACAAAAAAATCGGATTAATAACAACTGTGATAACATTAAAAAAATAAAAGGTTGTGAATCTTATAATACTCTTCTTTATGGGTTTTGTATAGGCTTGTACATTTTGGCCTTGTTAATTCATATTAAATATACTCTTTCCAATCATGAAAGCACCCCTATAGCGTTTTTGTATATTACTCAAAACCCAGCAGCTACATTACCCACAATGCAACTTTAACACAGGCAATTTAGTCTTAGATCTGAGACATGTAATCTTTGTAATCGTAGTAATGTTAGTAGCTGCTAATGAGCCTGAAGCCTAGAGCCTGCAGCAGAGATGACAAAAATATTCTTCATCGCTCAAGTGACATCACTTACGGAGCGTCCACACTACAGCTTCAAAAATAGCTTGGAGCTGGGCGTGTCTGGAGCTTGGGGATTTTATTCAAGCAACACGGCCAACAACCAATCACATGAATCTCCCGCCCCCGACATACAAAGCAAAAAACCCCGGGGATTTTATGCGAGCAATATATATATAAACTCCCCAAACAGGCGAAAACCTACCAGTTTCCCCCACTGGCTCTGCCACCTCCCTCCATGCCTGGTTCCTCCGGTTTGTATCCCGGTAGGTGAAGAGGGTCTGGTCATACAAAACCAGGTGATTTGCTACGGCGATAGTTAGTTTCTCCTCCGACTTTTTTTGAAATATAGAAATGAACGGCGGGATATCTCTCCCAGCTTAGACGCGGTTTGATTGGCTACGGCTTCAGCTGTCAGATTTTGGGAAACGGGATTTGATTGGCTGGCGCTGGCTACTCCGGCGTCTCAGGCGACAGAAGTTGAACATTGTTCAACTTCTGAGACGTGAGGCGTGAGACGCCTGAGACGGACCGCTCTGCTACCCACAATTCAGTTCGGCGAAAAAGCGCGGCTACGTGACGTCACCCCATTGAAAGTGAATGGGCAGATTGGAGCTTTCGACGCTGTAGTGTAGACGGGCCGTTAGTGAGACATCACACGGCACCCTTTGAAGCACAACAATCTATAAAACAAATGTGTTTTTCCACATATGCAGCTGTACTCCCTGTAACCCCAACACCTGTAAACAGTGTCTGATGTATAAATAGTCATAGATCCCCTTTAAGTCAGACTTTTTTCTCCAGGTACAATGAAGCCTACACATGGACAAACCCCACATGTTGTGTTCACAACATAATAGTGGGCCAGCTGTGGATCGAGCAGTATGGAAATGTGGAGGTGATCAATCACAGGTAGGAGGGAAAAGAAAGTCAGAAATCAGTAAGTAGAGCGCATATCTGTCAAACAGAACAAGTTCAGAGGGTTGATATAAACATGTTGAGGACGTTTGACCAACAAGAAGGAAAATACGCAGAGCAGATGAGGAAGTTTTGTATGACTCAGTCTGAAGAGAGTGAGAGGGTCATGCTGTTGTTCTCCTTTCTTTCATCTAGAACTGGTGAAAGGTGCTGCCTGAATTTCAAACCATGTGGCCTTTTTGGCAAAGAACTGCACAAGGTTGAAGGATATATTCTGGATAAAAGGTACGGCTGACACATGATGTTCAGAACATTTAATTAGGTAATGAGTAGTCTCTATTTAAATGTGTTTTGTTGTTGTTTCTAATGATGAGAAAAATAGTGGACACACTGACTCATTCATCTGCATAAATACTTTTGTGTCGTATTCTGTACAAAGTGTAAAGCCCCCTGAGGCTAATACAAAATGTGTGATATTGGGCTTTATAGATAAACTTTGATTTATTTATTTGTACATATTGCAACAGAGAGATCTGGCTGATGCCCTCCAAAACATATTTCTTTATGCTCCCATATTTTAAAAGAACAATGACTCAATAAGGGTTTTAAAGCTGTTTTTTTAAATACGCTTGAATTGTAAATCAGGACCTACAAAGTAAGGTTGATTAGCTGGGGTCATTCTCCTGAAAATATTCATGTTAAACGAGCCCATTAAAAAATCAAACAATCATGCTAATCAATCAACAAATGCAACAATCAATTACCATGAAAACTGGCACTTGAGTATGGGCCCAGAACAGTCTCATAATACACACATGCACACAGAAGGATTCACACTTGTATTTCATGATCCACAAAAGGATTCACACTTGTATTTCCGGATCCACACTTGTATTTTTCAATGCACACACAAATGTGTTCAGTTTCATATACATGTAAATAAAATCCAAATACAGAAAAAAGTCTTACATATGTATTTTTGATCCACACATATTTGTTTGCCGTTTAAATCCTCTGCACCTGCAAACACAAACCGCTTTCTGTGCACGGATTGCTGTGCATTCGTGTGTGGGTTTTTTGAGAGTCCCCTGACGGTCAGCCGATTCGTACTTGTAATTTTTTATATCTATAGCCAATCAGATGTCTCCTTCATTCTAAGCCAATCACATGAGCGCGCCCCCACGAGGGTATGATTTCTTGCGTTCATGATGTAGCACTTCATATACGCATTTTGCGCTGTCCGGAGCTGACAGGTCCATGGAGCCTGCCTTCTAAACTAGTGTTGAAAAACACAAGTGTGGATCCGGAAATACAAGTGTGAATCCTTCTGTGTGCATGTGTGTATTATGAGACTGTTCTGAGCCCATACTTGAAGGACCAAGGCAAACAGCGTACAGGCATAAACTCTGAAGCCTGCATGTCACTGAGGCAGATAGAATTCAAAGGAACAAATCAAAGAAGAACAGATGGTTCATCAAAAAAGGAGGACATGCGGCTTCTAACACAACAGAGCAAATGACTCACAACAACACGACCAAAAAGTGCAACCTTGAGATATTCAGGAACACAAGGATTCATGCCGACTAACATAATTATCTTGTGTTGTGTGTGTGTGCGTGAGGGTTTGATGTGTGTGTTTTTGTTTCGCAGCAAAAAGAAGCTGTGTGCTCTCTATGGGAAGTGGACAGAGTGCCTCTATGTTGTGGACCCTGCCGCCTTCGAAGCACATAAGAAAAACGACAAGAAATCAGGGGAGAAAAAAAGCAGCAAAGCGGTACGAGGTGCTTCCTTCCGAACAGCAGGGATTCACATCAGTCTAACATTGTTATTCATCATGGGAACAATGCAGTTTGATAGAAAATATCAGGTTTTTAAGAAAGATAGATTGAGGATACCATGAGCTCTTTGCTAAACTCCATAATTACGTTTTTTCTATCAATAAACACTGTAATATTACATCTTTCAGAGAGCATGATTAATATGTAGACCTCGCAGTGCAGCATGATATGGGTTTGTCACTTGTGGTGTGGTGCAGGGTTGCAGTGAGGATCAGGAAGAGGTTCCCTCTCCAGCTGCAGACACCGTGGAGATGATCCCTGGCAGCCAGCTGCTGTGGAGAATCGCACCCAGGCCGGCCAACTCTGTCGAGGTCTCACCGATTAATTAACACTGTAATTTAATTATTAATTAGAGCGCAGTCTCAAAATAGGCACGTGTTTTAGTGTTTGAAATGTTCCAATATACCAAATTGGTCTTCATCTGCAGATGTACAGCTTCACTTCCTTTGCAATGCAACTGAACGAGCTGCACAAGGAGATGGAGGGACTGATCCCTCAGACCGACTGCAGGCTGAGGCCAGACATCAGAGCCATGGAGAACGGGGACATTGGTAATTATTAGTGGTATCACAATGGTACTGTAGATACAATAAATATACTCTCCCTTTTAATCTGAAACTCTACAATGTTGTTATCCCAATAGACCTAGCCAGTGAGGAGAAGAAAAGGCTGGAGGACAAACAGCGAGCCGCTCGCAAAAACCGCTCCAAATCTGATGAAGAGTGGAAGTCGAGGTGAGTGTGATGATGCAGCTTCACAACTCAAAGTGTTCCTCTCCCTTAAGTAGTCAGCTAATGTACGCAGGAAGTTTTCAAAGTGACATTAATCTCATTGTAGTAATTTTTCATGAAAAGATAAACCTATTCCAGGCCTTCATCCGGTGCATAAAACGGCAATAATTGATACAGTATTTAATATTAATAAAGAATCCATATGGATTGCCCTCTGTTCAATCTGCTTAAATAAAGTGGAATTCATATTTTGTATTAACTCCACAAGAAGTCTCTGTCTTTAAAGGAAATGTTTCGGGAAACACACTTATCCTGACGCTGATACCTTTTTTTTCATATACATTTTGCAATGCTGTTGACTCTATTTTGTTAAATGAACTTTTAACTGTTGATCATTAAGATTAATTTTGTTCTGTTTTAATTTATTACGATAAGACTACACGTTTAACTCCAAAACTATGTGAAACTATGTTTGTGTGAACATTGTAAACTTAGATTACGCTGTGTTAATTTGTGCCAGCGTTGTTTCCATTTGTATTTACTTTATAAGCACTTTTCATTGTGGACATCCAGCCTCTGTTTTTAAGTGCTGCAATTTCATTATCAATTTCATTATCCTTTTCTGTACTCTTTCTGGTGCTTTGAAATGCTTTGGCTAAATCTTCATTTTATCTTCATCTGACTTGTTTTTCTGTTGCATCTGACGTTAAGGAATCCTGCCCTGGGCCCAAGGTTAGAGCTTCCGCTGTGTGTGTGTGATGTGCCTGAAATGTATCTGAGATGTGATGTGATCATAAGAGCTTGCCGCCTCAGAGTTTCAAAATGCCTCTTATATCTGAATTTTAATCTAATCTACATAACTGTGTCCTGCTTTCCGCTGCAATATGAGAGAATATCAGTGACATTTTATTCATCTGCTCTCCCTTCCAACAGCATGAAAGCTTTATTTAAAATACTCCAACACCAAAGGAGTCCTTTCTCCCAAATCATGTCTCTCACTGCTTCTATACTTCAAAGATAAAACAATAAAACATTCATTTTAGTCCAAAACAAACAACATAAACGGACAACTTCTATGCAAATTACCCGTGATGAAGCATGCCTGCCCTTCCTTCCTCAATTTCCCTGATTTGTTAGCGTTATGATTCTCTGGTTGATGTCAGTTAGAAGTGTTTAGTTCAATGGAGCTCAAACTGAATGCTGATGTGTCTCTGTTGGTTTTCAGGTGGTTTCAGCAGGGGCAAAACCCCCACAATAACTCCCAGGACTGGCTCTTTTGTGCTGGATACTGGGACAGGAAATACAGCCAGCTGCCAGACATTTACTAATGGACACTTCATGCAGAAATTAACCATACAGTGAACTTTATACAGAGCAGCATTAATCTTTTTTTTAAATGGAATAATAACTACAAACAATAACAATCAGTGTACTTTAACTGTGTGGCCTTAATCTACTTCATGCTGGTAAGATTGTGCATCAAAATGTCAATAATCCATATTTAAAAGTGATGAAATGTAAAGTTGTTTGACAATGCGTTGAAATGTAGGATTTGTATTTAGAGTGAGGCCAGTTTCTTTCTGCTCATAATGGACTTTTAGCAAAGCAGAACGTTGCGGATGCACAGGGGTTCATGGTTTTATCTGTTTTCTTTTAAATGTTCAGTGTCTTGACTCTAAATGTATATCTGTATATACTTTACACACCACCAGTGACCTCATCATGTCGTTCAATCACCAAACCACTACCAGTCAGAAAACATAAGGTTGCTTTGCCTTGTAAAAAACTGTATTATACAACCGCTAGGATAAAGTTGAGTTGTTCACATCATGTAGAAGAAACTGTTAGATCTCAAGGCATTTCTGCCTCCTTGTATAGAGCATTGGAAGTATTTTTTTTGGGAAACCTAAATAAATCAATTCAATGTATAGAGTATGTTTTTACAATTTATGTGAAGTACGCTTGGGATGCAAGACAAAGGTCAGAGTCAAAATCTATAGCACTTCAGAGATGACCATTCATGTGCATAACAATGGAGTGGAATACATTACAGTAACTGCATTGGTTGTCATATGCAGTAAGAAGCTACATAAGTGAAAAAGCCAGTGGTGTCCGTTCAGGGGAAAACCAGAGAGAAAGGTAAGCTAAATGTTTTGTTTTTTTCCAGGGAATGAAAGAGATACAGAAAAAGCATTTGTGTGAATTGAGGTGGGATTTGCATGTGAATGGGGAGAGCTGTAAATGACATCTCACATAGCCATCATATCCATTAGGATAATAATCAGAAAGGATCACACAAAGGGTTGAAAATCCAGGGCGGCAAGGAATAATGGCAAAGTTACAAGGACTTTTGGGAGATAAAATACTGTCTGTGTTATTTGAAATGTATAAATGCAATTTGTGCAGTATCCATTTATTTGTAGAGGTCAAAACAGCTTATGGCAGAAATGCATTATAAAAAGAAGCATTTTCAAATTAACCAGGTGTACTAGACATGGGCTTTATTTCAATTCGCATAACATAATGCCTTTTATTATTTATTTAATTAATGTTAACCTATTTACACATTATAAGTTGATTTGTGTTCATTAATAAGATCGTATTTTACAATATCGGGACATTTTGTAATGGGTGACACCTAAAATCTGGATTGAATTACTTAATTATTGCTTTGTTTTTCAGCAGGGTAGTTTCAGTTTTTTCAAGCCGCGACGCAGACGGACCCGGTGGAATCTAGGGGTGAGGAGACAGTACGTTCTGTTCTTTGTCACGCCTGTTAAGTAAAAATCGGACAGCTGTCTTGTACATGTGTTTCAATTATCACCCATTTAATTCAGTTCTGGGTCACAGAAGACTACTGCCTTACTGAGCATGGCACATAAGGTAGAGCACTCCCTCTACTGGTCAAAATAAGAAATGCAGATTGAATTGTATTCCTGTTAGAAACGCAATAATCATCTTAAACCCAAAATATGTGATATTCTTTGGTTTAGCTATGGAATGACTGCATTTTTTTTGCCTTTTCATAATTCAATTCAAAACAAAGGCCAGTATTGCCCAAGTGTGTTCAGTAGTATAACTTGGCTTTGTGTCGCTATGTGGTGTGGTAAAGAACCTCATGCAGGCTCTCATGTCCCTGTACATGTATTGTTATTTGGTATGGAAAGAGGTTGATATAAAAATATAATGAACTACTTCCTTTCATACAGCTTGCATGGTTTGGTTGTGCACATCAAATTGTATCAGATAATTGCCAAATAGAAAAATCTGGCTAATATTGATAACACAAAGGGTTAGTTAAAAGACTAATTTAGTGTTTTTGTTGTGGTTCTTAAATGAATTTGTTCTAAGGACAGTTTTATAGCTAAATTCTTCATAAATTGCAGTAACTGTTTCTACCCTTCAAGTAGATTCAGAGCATCTTTCCAAACATTTCCCCCAAATCTATCATATTCATATACCATCCAATCATTGCTATGTTTTATGTTCATGTTAAAATGCAAACATAATACTGTACAACTGCCTAACAAATACTCATTTTATAATATGTAAAAGCCAAGAGATCGTTTTAAACCAAAACATTGCTCAACAGGTGCAGCAACAGTAGCAATGGGGGGCTTGTCTCATCAAAGAGGATTTTAAATGAAGTTCTGCCGGTTTAACCGAACCTGACAATATGAATTTGTGATGATGAAAAACGGCTGTGGTGTTAGATAAGTCGGCGTGTCACCCATTAATTACAAGTCCTTATTCTTTAGGACATCTATTAATGCTGACAGGGTCAACCACCCTGGATCCCTTCTCAAATGCCACAGGTCTTCTATTCAGCTTCACATTTCGTAAGCAGCCCACAAACGGTGAGGGTACGGCAACTCCCTTCTGCTTTGTGGTCCCTGAATGGAGAAAAAATCTAATCAGAAACCCACATTATGTTAAGCTGACTCTTGTATCCAAAGCGACGTTACATAAGTGCAAAAAACCACAAACAAAAAACAATCAAATCTTCAAATGAAAATGCAATGACAACAGTTGAACTGATTTCCCATTCATTCAAGCAGTATTAAAGAAAATAAGTTCGATAATGATTTGACATGCAGTTGAATGAGTACAATGGTCGAAGAAAACCCAATATTGTAAAAAATATCCGGTGAGTTATTTGTTGATTTACCTCCGATGTAAAGTGTATCCAGTCCTGTGTAGCCGGATGTGAAGAGGACATTTTTCCGCTCAGACATGGAATCCATCTGCAGTTTGATAATGTCACGTTTCCTGGACACTGGAGAACAGTAGTACCTTACATTAATAGCTACTCATGTATCATCACGTTTTTGTAAGGTTGTCAGCATGAGAAGGCATACACTACCTGTTATCACGTGAAACTTTCCATCACAGAGGCTTTGTGGAGGAGTCACTGAGACACTGACAGCACTGTTAGCATCATTTAACTTTACACCCACCTGGTGAAAGATTAAAGTCATGTTGTTTGAATGCAGTTGTTCTTGCTAATTCCCTCCTGATCAGCTGTGATTGGTTATTCTAAAAGGCTTTACCTTGTTTTCCTTTAAGAACACATTTAGGCTGGTCTTGTGACTCTGAACGTGGAAGAGGAGACCTGTCAGATATTGAGGCCGCAGCTCAAAAGCCGACACAAGCTGTGAGCCAGCGTTGAAGTAATTCTCTAAAATAGAAATATTCCTTATTAGATATGAGGTCAGTGTTATGTGTGAGTTACATTCATACACCAACAAGAGGTCAATTCAACAGGCACCATGACGTTTGACAAACCTAAGGCGATATGACCACCACCAAAGTATGTCCCCATCTCTGTGAGCCCATCCAAGCAGGGTAGAGTTTTGTAGCTTCCTTTAGGCTCACCGATAGCTACGTCATTCATTTTGAAATCCCGTATACAACCGATAACACTGTTTATGGTAATGTTGTGTCCCTGAGGGAGGACAGAAAGAGATAAAGTAAAGAAGGTCAACAAATAAGGGAAAAATTGCTGTCTAACAGTCAATCAGTGACTCAGAGGTGTAATACAGACCTTTGTATATCCCTTGATATCCCCTCCCAGATACACAGGGTTGTGAACGTCTAAAGACGATCCTTCATTGTTTGGCAGGTGTCCATCAGTCACACGGATCCCATCGACAAGCAGATGAAAAGAGCTCTTCTCCACATTGAACTCCACCTGTCACACAGGTAACATGACCCAACACAAGTTATTCCCCTAAAGATGCCAAACTGATTTTAATTCACAATAAGTTTAAACTTTTAGCAAAAACATAACTAGACAACAAGGGCCGTCAAGCTTTGGACTCCTTCATGTTGAAAATATTTGAAGGTGGTGTGTGAGTGATAGACATTCATACAAAGACTTATTATATTATAATAACACAAAGCCATCATGCATATTTTGGATCATTTTTGCAGTGTTGGTTTCAAAGCAAATCATCTGGAAGCAATGTAAACTCAGCTCGGGAAATGTTAACTCATCTAGTTCAAGCATTAGCTCATCATATAACTACAGCTCATATAATTTGCAAGAGACAGGACATTTAGACTTCTGTTGTGCAAAAATGAAGACCTAAAATTACTGCAAATTGTGAGTGGTATATTTAGCTCCATTGTAAGCTATGTGTGAGACTGGAAAGTGTTATATTCTTAGCAACAAAAAAGCCAATTACTCTGTGCCAGTCCCCGTCGCTGCTCTTCTGCTTGTGCTGGATGAGTCTGTTTTGCGCGAGGGACATCTTGATCTTGCCATGTAAAGAGCCAGGATGACTCCTCTCCCTGCTACAAGGAGAATCAGCCCTTTGGACAGCTTCGTCTTTACGTCAAGAGAGAAATGAGGCCTGAGACACAAGAGGGAGGTCTCTGTTAATATGAAAGATTAAATAGATAGATATTAGATACATTTAAAAGTGTATTAAGGGAGGTTTTATTTGACAACATACACAAAAGTACACCAAACCAAAACTATAAAATACTCGACCAACACTCAAAATGTCCACATCTTCAGAAAGTTATTTTATTGTTTGTATAACTGCATTACCTGTGATTGAGGTCCTGTTGTGGCAGGGTGTAACTGAGCCAGCTGTGCTTCTCATAGAGATGATACTCTGCATGTTGTGCTTGCCGATATTTACACTGGCTGCCTGCAGGAGCCTGAATTTGACACATCGCAGAGAAACGCATCACTATTTAATGATATGAGCAGTGGGGTAATTATCATGGTGCTGTAGTAATAATGGCTTCTGTGCTTTCATGGTCTTTTACAACACAGGGGCTGGTAAAAGTGTGTGTGGCGGCAGATATAAACGGCAAAGGCCGAGGACTATGGTAACCTTTTGTGAAAATTAGCTTAGATAAAATAGCTCTGTTCACAGCTAAATAAACAAACGCTTTTATGTCTTCCTGGTTTCTTTTAGCTTTATGTGTCCATTTACTTTGAAAGTGCTGCAAACTAGGAGTCGAGGTTAAAATGATTGTTGCAGATATGGATTTGTGAGAAGATCTTTTGTTGTTGTTTTTGTCAAACCTGCAATCACATGTTTGGCATATAAACTGATATGACTTGTTTGACTTAGGGCAGTTATTGTTCAATGGCATTTAAACATGTTCTTGTTTAAAATACCTGCCTAACACACAGTTGTCAGAAGCGAAAACAATAGGGCAATAGATGGTTACAAGTTTTGTAGAGCAGCTGTTGACTACAGAGTCAGGTGATTGTCTCTCTGGGTTCATCACTATGAGAAACACATTTATAGCAGCTTTAAGCTACTGCTGGAAAGAAACCAAAAGTTGAAAGAAAAACGTTACCCTGTGAAGAAAGTGTCTTGTCTCCTTTATATCATCCTTGATTCTCCTGATGATTTCTGTCATGTTGGCACCAGGAAGCCTCTTCCCGCTGAGAGCCTCAACATCTGTGATTTTGTCCCTTAACACAGGGAGGGCTGTGTTCAAGTTCTTCACTGAACAATCACATAAAACAAACTTAACTTACATTACATTACATTTATGAAAGCAATATAATTAATAATGTGTATTTTTTCTGCCATTGAATACTAACATGTCTGGTCTGAATCAACCAAAATATCGTCAATATTCACACTGACATCGGTCAAAGTTAGTTTCTGCACTTCCTGGCTGATGTTCATGAGTCTCTGTGTTATTTTACTGACTGTGGAGTTAGAGGCAGACGCAGCGTTTTTTGCAGACTCTATGGAGATGCCTGTGTCGTCTGAAATCAAAAGACCATTATAATCCGTTGTTAAGAAGGTACAGTGTGTAATATATCCTTGTCAAGTGATCCTCAAACCTTTTCTGATATTTTTGAGGTTGTCACTGACTGTAGAGATGCCCATTCGCAGTGATTCTCCTTTTTCCATCTTCTTCTTCTTCATGCCATCTTTAAGAATGTTCATTGTCTGGGACTGCACTGTTAAAAATAAATTAAAAAGGGTTTCAATTTTGTAAATTTAAAAGTAATAAAATGTGTAAGACTTGGTATAAATCATGCTTTTCTCGCACTTGTAAGTGTCTCGTTGGCTTCTGTCCACAAACGTGTTGATTTATCTTTGAGTCCTTTGGCCATGTTGACAAGACCTGCCTCCTTTGCATCCTAATCAATAGAATCAGAATAATATCAACATTTCTGCTAATGCTTTTTATATTATTTAACATTCAGTCTACATTACTAAAATCACCTGTGTTACCATTAGTGCTCGTTCAGCCGCCTCTCTGCCCTGACTTGCTGCCATCTCTGCATTGTCTTTGGCATTTATGATGCTGTTATAAACTCCTATACCCAGTTCACTGAGCAGGTCATCACTGATGGTACTAGCATTATGAAGGAATCTGAAATGACAGTGAATTAATATCAGCAGTTGTATTTAGTGTTAATAGTCATCTTAACTATATTCACTTTCTTAAATTCCTCTGTTTCACACTTACGGTTGAAACTCTGCTGCAACTCTGCTGAGCTCCTCTGCGTGCTCCTCAGCCTTAGTAACACTGCCCATCGTGGCCTTCATTTGGAAAATGTTATTTAACTTTTGAAAGAGTTTCCACTTGGCACCATCTACTTCAGCTGCATGGTTTTCAAATTCCTGCCATTTTCACACAATGAAATCAGATTGCACACTAAAAAAATGTGTCTGGTTATTATGCTGGTAGTTGCTTACTTTCTTGGTTTCGTCAAGCATTAAAAATATGTTGGTTATATTCTTTAGCAGATCTTTAGTTATTTCTTTCACAGGACGGAGCCTCTTTTGGTTTGTCCCCAGCTGAGATTGAAGATGCTGACAAATGATAAACAAACATAAAAACATCAGGGACACCACACAGTGAGGAATGTATAAGGCTACCACTGCTAGCTATGTACCACATCACCTCCAGATGTTTTACGGCATTACGACCCCTCCTGTTGAGGGCCTGTGTCCTGTGCACTCTGTCCTCAGCATCTGACAGCAGCTCAGCCATCTCCCTCAGAGCAGAGTCTGAGACCATCAGAGACTCTACAGTCAGATTCAATACAGCCTGGTCTGTGGCTGACACTGAGGAAAAAACACACTTATTATTTTACACGTTTGCAGGGTTGCCAACTCTCACGCATCTGGCGTGTGACACACGCTTTCACTCTCAATCTCACGCTCTCACGCTGCCCAAACTATTCTCACGCCAAAAACAAGAATACCGAAGACAAGAAACGGTTTTGAAAACTTCTGTCACGTAGTGATCGTCTTCTCAATAGAGCATCTTTGATAATGACCTCTGGCCAATCAGAATCACGATAACGGCATGGTGTTGTTGCAGGAAGTCCCGACGGAGAATACTTTTGCTGTAGTACATCTAAGGCCAGGGGCGGACTGGCCATCGGGCAACCTGATCTCACCAGAATGCGTGACTCCACCACGACTCCTTAAAGAGCCTGTGACACCATCCCAACAACTGTTGTGCAATGAAATATTGGGCTACTAGTAATCTCGAACCGTCAGTTTAAAAAAGAAAAAGCGATACCGTTTCGTTAAATATCAATAATTTCGAACATCGCGGGGAAATTCCTTCGACTCATTTTGAAGTTTTGGGGGAAGCCGGAAGTGACGTCAATGCGGGAACGCTTCGAGAGCCAAACACGGACAAAGTGTGTTGTTATGTGTAGAAATGGTGAATTACTGAGATTAGGCACGTTAATAACGTTTTAATGAAGTTGACTACAGTATATTCATATTTGTCAGTGCTTTCATGTCAATTCGGCGACATAAACATAAATGATCGTGGTGAAGATGATGATTACATTAGGATTAAAAATCGGGAGTGAGAGCTGCTGAATTTCCTCCCGTCGGATGTGATATAAAAACAAATCGATTATTTTTGTGGTTATAAACTCAAGTGGATGAAACTACATTTATTAGTGCTTTCATGTCAATTCGGCGAACATATGATACATTAAATGATGAGTGAGGATGATGATTAAAAATCGTTTGTTTGAGCCGGTCTGCATTTACTGATGAGAAAACAAACCGATGCTTTTTGTAGTTGTAGTACACCAACAACGTGGATTAAACGTGTGTTTTTTTTACCACAATGTTGGGGAAATTAATGGATAAAATGCACGGATTATTATTATTATTCCCACTCCGATCGGGACACTAGGTCCACCGTTTCCCCTCAGCGAGGCTCCCCCCGTTGACAGTTTACGTGGGCTGGGTGCAGTGGCGGACTGGCCGCCGGTACCGAAGTGGGCCGGTCGGATAAGTAACTAGCACATCCCCCATAGGCGGCGCGTGAGGCTCAGGTTTGAGAAGGCTAAATAACTTCTTTTACCTGATGCTGCCCGCCTCCGGCGTCTATAGAAAAGAGATCCACTCAGTGTGCGGAGTTTAAATCTCTCAAGTCATATTACAGGATAAAGGAAATACAGTTTAAACTGCCGTATGCAGAGAAGACGCCGACGTGTCGCACTTATCATTCATATTACATCATCAATCAGATCATCGATCAGATAATATCATAATATATCATATATTTCCTTATCTGAGTCAGCTTCTCCAGCCTCATCTGGCCGTGCAACACTCACAGTGTCACAGACTGTATGCAGAAGTATTATTTAACACATTATGTTGACGAAACACTCGAGACAAATGTAATTAAAGTCAGATCCACCCGTGTCTTAGACGTGAACGCGCTCTCAGCTGGAGAGAGAAACCCTGGCTTGATTTACCGAGTTGATAACCAGCGTCGTAGGACCGCTTAGCGAGATCTCGTTTGTTAGTTTGTTGTTGTTAGTTTGTTTGTTACTCAAACATATCCAGGGTCTGTTGAACTGGCTTCGTAGTACAGGGCACAGGTGGCTAGCAGCGCTGAGGTCAAAGACACAGACATTATACATTATATTTGTATTTTACATCCCCCACTCCCCCCGTTGACAGCTTACTAGCGGTACCGAAGTGGGCCGGTCGAGAGTCCCGGGATGATGTTTAGTCCCATTCCACCACTGGCTACATGACCGTATGATCGCCCATATTGACGCACCTCATTCCTAAACTTAGAAGATACAACATAAACCGATCCTTCAGCCTCATATGAGCTCTCAGACACGTTCAACATTAACCTGTCATCGCTGTCTGAGCTTGCTGCTGTGTGCGCCGTCGTGCGTTTACATCTGACTGTATATATATATATATAAAGGTTTACATGCAGATGCTGGGATCCTGGACGGTGCAGCTGGAGCGCTGTGCCCGCAATGACGTCACCCATCATTTGGCGGGACTTGAAGAATCCGCGAGAAGATCCAGAAAATTGTCAACATTGAAGGCAGATTAATGGTTATCAAAGTACAAATATCCAAAATCAGTTCAGTAACGGTTTTCAAGGGGACAATATGTACTCAAATTGATGGGTTTGGATGATGGGGGAAAACCGTGTCACAGGCTCTTTAAGACCACAATGCGTGGTGGAGTCACGAACTTTGTTACATTTGCGTGTCGGCACCACGCAAACAACCCCAATGTAAAGTGAATGAGGCTCCTTTGTCGTGGTGCACACACGCATTTCTACAACGTGCATTGTGTGTAATGCAACTGTTAATTTTATTAAATTAGTTTGTTTTTAAGGAAGGCCAGAGCTTCAGCTGTGTCAAATAGATTGTTCCCTTTAGTTAACGTTATTTAAAAGATAATGATCATGTCTTGTATTACGAGCGTCCATTCCCATTGGATAACAGAGAATTTTACACCCGGAAGTAAGTAGCCTATTCTCCTTACTGTCGATTGATTTTACAGTGATATCTGCACTACTCATCGACTAAAAAACACCAAATTGTCCTTGTTAATTACACAACATTGATTGGTTTGAATTGTGTGCAATGCTTTTGTATTTTCCCCCTTCGATTCGGAGAAACAAATATATTTTCGGAGTTTTTGGACGGCAGAAGACACTACACTACCCAGAATCCTCAGCTATCGTTTGGGATTACACCATGTGCTTAGCTTGACAAACCCCGTGATCAGTCCTCAACCTCTGTGATTGGATGCGCGACGTTTACACAGAGCGTCCAAAAGGACTTTTAAATGGAATGAAACCCATCGACGGCACACTATTCAAAACAGGAATCGAACGTGTCCTACCCCCCTCCCCCCCTTAGGTCACAGGCTCCTCCAACAGTGCTACGCAATAAAACGGATGCACAAAAAAAATAGTGAAATAGTGCAATAAGAGTCTATATACAAGTGATTGGAATATGATATATTAAATAAATAATTTCTAAGTAGCAGCCAGATGAATGTTATTTCTAAGTTCAGGTGTTTAATAGTCTTCTGGCCTGTGGGATGAAGCTATCTCTGTGTCTGGTGGTTTTAGTCCGAATGCTGTGGTACCGCCTGCCAGACTGCAGCAGACAGAACCGTTTGTGGCTGGGGTGATGGTGGTCTTTTATAATCCTGAGGGCTTTCTTTAAGGTTAACCTGGTATTTTTAATCCACTACATTTATTTTAGTTACTTTACAGATTTGGATTAATGATGTGAAATATAAACAACCCTTAAATCAGACTTTAGTTACACCTGAATGAAATTCAGTGAAGGTGATTGTCAAGTGCCAACAATCAGGCGAGATATTTGATAGTTGGTTGCTTGAGAAGACTAAATATTTATCTGCAGATCCGTTTAAAGCATATTCATTACTCGTTATTCTCTAATAGTTCATTAAAGACTGTATATAATTGCTATTTTGCACATCCCTTTCAAGATTTCAAGATTTTCTAAGGTTTATTGACATATCATATACACAACAGTGTAGTTATGCAATGAATGAACAACTTGGGTCACAGGTTCATCAACAGTGCATTACAAGACATCTATCAATGTGTGTATACTTCCACCATTACACTGTCGTATTCTGCACATTTCTTTAATTAAAGCCTTATTAGTTAGCACATCCTCCTATCAGGCACTAAACTGTTTTACTCTAGATATCATTTGAGTATCTTCTTGATATTTTCTATTCTATATTTATATAATTGACCTTCTACTTTCCCACTATTTTGTATGTACTCTTAATATTTGAATGTTTTCATAAAATATAACACATTCAAAAGTGCGTTACAAAAATGAAAGACATTAAGAAAAAGGCAATGCATTCATGTGATGACTATCAAAGAGTAAAGCAAGCACTGCTGAATAAAGTATGATTTTCTCTTTTACGAAACGTTTTTTTTCATATGGAATACAGTTGGAGGTCAACCAATCAAAGAACTTGAGGACTGATCACGGGGTTCATGGTGTAGTCCCAAACGATAGCTGAGGATTCTGGGTAGTGTAGTGTCTTCTGCCGTCCAAAAACTCCGAAAAAATATTTGTTTCTCCGAATCGAAGGGGGAAAATACAAAAGTATTGCACACAATTCAAACCAATCAATGTTGTGTAATTAACAAGGACAATTTGGTGTTTTTTAGTCGATGAGTAGTGCAGATATCACTGTAAAATCAATCGACAGTAAGGAGAATAGGCTACTTACTTCCGGGTGTAAAATTCTCCGTTATCCAATGGGAATGGACGCTCGTAATACAAGACATGATCATTATCTTTTAAATAACGTTAACTAAAGGGAACAATCTATTTGACACAGCTGAAGCTCTGGCCTTCCTTAAAAACAAACTAATTTAATAAAATTAACAGTTGCATTACACACAATGCACGTTGTAGAAATGCGTGTGTGCACCACGACAAAGGAGCCTCATTCACTTTACATTGGGGTTGTTTGCGTGGTGCCGACACGCAAATGTAACAAAGTTCGTGACTCCACCACGCATTGTGGTGTTAAGGAGTCGTGGTGGAGTCACGCATTCTGGTGAGATCAGGTTGCAACCCCATCGGGACGTTCGGGACGAATCCCGATGGGCCGGTACTGAAGTGGGCCGGTCGGACGGTAACCGGCAGGGCTCGACATTAAATGGCCCGCTGGCCCGGAAGCACTATTAAACTATTAAAAAATGATACACCCCGGGCCAGTATAACGTACTTTCCACTTGCCCGCTCGGGCCACTAAACATATAAAAATTGTCCTGTGGTATTGGTATTTTGACTATCAATTTAGTTAAATTGTTTCGTTTATCAACGCTACAACATAGCGTTCCGTGAGTCGGTTGGTTGTTGTTGGGTGAAAAGCAAACAGCTGTTTGCTCCGGAGCGCAGCGGGAGCAGGCTCCGGTGAGCAGGAGCGCGCTGCATCACTGACTATCGCGCCACCTAACCATTCGCCAAATGTTTTTAATACCAGCGGTAACCGGCCAAGCGCCGGGCAAAAAATAATCTTCAAATAAAAGAAACTCACCGGAGGAGTTAAAGGAGAGTGACAGGGAGTATGAGAAGAAGAGGGAGAGAAAGTTTCAGCCAGCTTGATCGATGGAGTTGGCTGCAGTGACGCGTCCTAAAACCCTTTTATAATCTATCGATTAGATTTATGATTCGAAAATTATAAAAGTAGGGTAGACATGTGGAGATTATCCGGCTGAACAAAACGTGTATTTATCAAACGGGTTTGTTTTCCACAGACCTTATTTCCAGCTATTTTCCAAAACCCTTGTTGAGGGAACCAGCAGCTTACTTCCTGGTTTTAGGACGCGTCACTGGCTGCACAGAGAGGCGAAGTCCCTCCCTTTCCGGGAGCCTCCATGGGACCCCGGAAGCGTAAAATTATACATTGAAGTCAATGGAGAGAGAAAGGTTATCTTATGATCCCGTTTGAATTGTGCCACGAATGACACATATGATGTTTGTCAATTTAAAAGAATATTTTGCAAGTCAAAAAAATAAAAATGTGTCGTAAAACTGTGAAGTTACACATTTTTTTGTGTGAAACCGCTGAGTGAACTACAGGTCTCTTGGTCTCGCACAATACGCGTCACCATCACAAAGACGGCCGTCACGTTAGCAAATTTCACCTGTTTCTTTCAGAATGAGGCGAAAAGTATAAAATGAGGTGAAAATCACTACAAGTCTGGGCATGTTGAGAGCTGTACATACACGAAAGGGGAGTTAGTCGGTTCTGTAAGAGCAGCGGACCGGCTTTACAAGGTTTCGGTGAGTAATATGAGTGCAATGTGTAACGTTAATGTCAGCTATAGCTAACATTAGCTAACAAGGTACACTAACATGTTTTGTTTTAGTAACTAGTTTTCTCCTTAAAGGAATGGTCCACTCATTAGATAATTAATCAAAACTTCAGTATTTAGTGAAACGTTATGTTTAAACCATACCCTGAAGAAATCAGCGATATTCCCCGGTAAATAATGATTTTATAGCTCTTTTTTTATCAAGACCTGTATATTCCGTCTGGCCGCCGCCATGTTTGCCATTTTCAGTAGTCACGTGATGGTCGTGACGTCATCCATGCGTTCACTTTGTCAACACACGGAAACATGGTGGAGTATTTCAGTTCGGACTCGTCAGCAGAGGAACAAGTTTTGACCAATGTGAAGAGATTGGATGGGGGAATTCAGCCATACATATCAGTATGACAATACGACACCCTCTGTCCTTAGACCCTCACATCGTACAAGGAAAAACTTCCGAAGAAAACCCCCAGTTTAAAGGGAACATGGGAGAAACCTCAGGGAGAGCAGCAGAGGAGGGATCCCTCTCCCAGGACGGACAGACGTGCAATAGATGCCGTGTGTAAATTGAAAAGATAATACATTTGCAACATAGGTAGTCCAAATGTTTGGAAATGCATGTGTGTATAATAGGAAGATGATATAAGATACTATATGTATGCATGTAGTACCACCCTTGCTAGCGATTCCCTCTCTAGTTTAGCATACTCAGCTTCGTTGTCCCTGGCCATAGAATCACGATTTTATGGGGCCGGAAAAAACTGGGGTAAAATACACACGAGCCGGTACTACGCTATATGGAAAGGCCACCAAAAACTGGCCTGGCCTGGACGCTAAAGGACGTTAAAACGGGGCTAGCCGCTGCAATGGAAATGCGCTATAACATACCTTATTCTTACTCCGAGCACTACTTCTGCTCCTCCGTCGCTTCACACTAGCAGAGGGCGATTTCTCAACTGGCCGAACTGGTGTCCTGGTCGGTGATGACACCAGAAAGACCGATGGTACTGCATCTCCATTAAGTAATGGTTGTTCCATAAATCCCATGTTATGTTTTATCATACTCTCAGAGTAGTCGTCCGGAAATTTGAAATGTTCGCTGCATACATGAGCCTGTGAATCTCTCGGTTCGGGCCGGCCACATTTCGCTAGCCACTGCCTCCGAATGTACTTCTTACGCTTACCTTTTGGCAACAGATGGAACCGAGCATTCCGTGGATTGTTCCTATCAGAATTGTGGCAATATTTCGCGATACAGTGAGGCATATTTGAAGAGAGAAACTACAGTAAATAACATGGAGATCAACGTGTCCTCGAAAACCAAACGCATGGTTTACGTCACGTCCGGAAAATGGCGGCGCCCACAGTGTTGATGTTATTTCGGTATATAATCAGTTTAAAATCACTGATAATGTCATCGGATTAAAAAAAAAAAAAGAGAGACTGGCAGAGACTGGTCTGTTTTATCGGATGATAATTATTTAAAAATGAGTGTCATGAGCATACCATTCCTTTAAGAACTTCGTGGTCTCTGTGTATGCTGTGGATAACATTAGTGTTCACAAGAACAAGGTACACTCCCGTGTTTTGTTTTAGTTGCTCTTCAGATTGAAGCGGCCAGTTTTATATCGACTATACAGGATATTCTATACTGTATGTGTGATCTCCTTTTACATCTCGTTGTGTCATTTGAGTTTATTTGCTGTGTGTAGATTCAAGGATTTTGGTGACATGAACATGACCATCGCGGAGGCAGTCCAGTTACCATCCTTCTGTCTCCGTGAGGAGGGTGGGTCATATATCACCCATACTGGCACCAGGTCCAAGGGCAGCTGCACATCACAGACCGGAGTCTCTGCTGCTTTGTTGTGTGGACCACGAAGGAGGCGATCATCATCCCCATCCCCAAAGACCCTGCATGGCATGGAAATCTCCTCCTCCTGGAACAATTCTACAGCCAGCATATGCTCCGTGTGTTGGCCAGTAGAGAGGAGGACATTTAAATAAACATACTCTTAACACCCTCAGACTCTGCGTTGTGTTTCGTATGTGTGATGGGGTGTTATGCAGAGGGGAGGAAAATAGGACACAGCAGATTGGGATTGTGGTGGAGATGCTGAGCAGTTATTTAATTGTTGCATGTAATTATTATTATACTGCGTGCTTCTTAGTTATTCCATCTTTTGCTGTAACATGGATCTGTATGTAACTCTATATTTACTTGTTATCTACCACACTTCCTTCTACATCATACACCATCATTATACATGATGGTGTATATAGGATATATATATATTTGTATACATTACATATCTGTAAATTGTATAATTAAATTTTTCGTATTTGGGATTGTTGGAAACGTCTTTTTGATCTCTGTCTATAAACACAAACTGAGTAAGATTGACAATAAAGTTGACTTTGAAAAATATATATATTCTTTATGAAAATAGTTGACTGTTGGAGAAATGAATCCAAATGAAACGTTGGACTGAACTACAACTACGCCTTTAAATCTCTACGGACTGTTTTTCAGTGGGATGGCAAGTTCCTATCTTTAAACATTTATTAGTTTTTTCTCAGAACAGATTTGATTGAAGTTAATTTAACTTTGAAGACCATGTAAGGTCATTATTAAAAAGGTACAATCAATTTGTTTAGGGTTGACTAAAATAATGATAAACATTTCATTTGGATAATTTACTGACAGAATAAGAAACTCAATAATGCTCTACTCACCTGTTCCTTTTTATAAAGTGAAACAGTTGAAACGATAGATTTTTAGTAAACTTAAAAACAACCTTCTCCAAAAGCTATCAAGGAATATACCGAATACTTATTTTAGAACTTTATTACATATTATTTGTATATAGTTTGAATTATCCATAATTGACAGAAGCTTGTGTTTACACTGACCTGTCACTCATATATTAATGTCTTTGTAACTTCAGTAAACCACTACCTCACTAATTTCTTTCATTCATCACGGTTCAGTAAACTAAGTGATACATGAACCAGTTTAATCATTATAATAACGTAGGATTGCAACTCTTTGAAACTGTAGGTGGCTCTTAAAAGAGCCGTTGTGTTTGGGTGTGCTGGTCTCAGGTCAGTCGAAGCCCTCTCTCCGCGGATGCAGCGGGATGTCCTTGGGCATGATATTGACCCTCTTTGCTTGGTTCATCTTACTGGGGGCAGCTACATGGATGTCGGTGCAGTCCACAGTCATTGTGCAGTTGAAGGCAGAATGGATGAAGGCAGAATGAATGTATTATTGACTCCGAATGAAGCACAACTTCATGTCATACAATACATTGACTTTCTTTGTAATTGTGTGAAAACATATGAGCATAATGATTAGCAAGCAGGACCTGCAGGAACAGAGCACGGTGATGGATGGAGCTGAGAAGAGAGAAGAATAAAGAAAACAGATCAACTTCATTTTCGGATATTAAAAATTCAATTTCAAAACAAGTTGCCGCTCATACAGTTTTCTAGTGTGTAAAGATGATTTCACTTGACCTATGCACAATATTACACTCAATACATGTGTGTCTCTGGGGGGTGCATTGTGCCTTTGATGTATATAAATAATATACCATAACCAAATACTATTACGTACAGTGGAAATCAGGTTGCCAGAGCAGGTCAGTGTGCATGTTCCTCAGGGTCTCAGCAGTTACAGGTGAGGTAAAGAAAATAAAAGAGAAAAAGGTCAGTAACAACACTTTAAAGTAACAACATTTTGAATAATTATCTCTTCTAATAATTTTCTCTCAGTAATCACTCAACTACTGTCTTTCCAAGAAACAGATTGACTCACCCTTACTGTCATCACAATGAAACACGTCCAGAAGAATCTGTCATGCAAAGCTCCCTGCCTGCCTTCGACTCTCCCTGACTGCTTCCATAGCACCCGGTGGATGGCGCAGTAGGCTACTCTTCAAATGTTTCACGAAATACTTACCATCATGACTGTTTAAAATGTTGGTTTACTTCATGTAATAAAATAATAACTTCATGGTAAGGCTACTAAAAATGACAAGGCTAAGTAATGTAATGCTAACTAACGTGCTCGCTACTCGTCGCTACTAGCTAGGTAGCTAACTTGACTATATGTTCCATGCAAAACATGTGTATTACCTGATATGTCTGATCCGGCGACTCCTGGTCCTTTCATCAGACGGGAAGCGATAGAACGAGCAAGTGGTTTGATCACTTATGTGATTACAACCTGGTACAAAGCACACATGCATCTTGTAAAAGTGAATTTATTTTTAGCAATCTCTTATTTATTGGAGGGAATAAATCGGTTATGAGATCTTCTTCTTCTTCTTCGCTTTAATTACGAGTCGCAACCACTTGGAGAATTATCGCCTGTGACATCACTTACGCGAGCCAGAATGGGATTTGGGATTTGTAGTCTTTGTAGTCGCGTATTTTTCATAGTCTTATATTTCAACAGTTTTATGACAAAATGTGACTTTTTTGACATGGAACTTATTGTTTAAGATTGACAAACATCATATGTGTAGTTCGTGGCACAATTCAAACGGGATCAAAAGATACGTGTTCTCTCTCCATTGAATTCAATGTTAATTTTTCGCTTCCGGGGTCCCATGGGCCGGAAGTAGATGGGCGTGACTTCGCCTCTCTATATAAACAAGGTCTTCTGTCGGCTCTGTACATCAATGCCGACCTATGCTGACAAGTAAGTGAAGAGTAGACAATATAAAGGTATTGGCAAAATGTCCCAGCAGTTTAGGATAATGAAGGTTCTAATCAAATCTATTACATAGCCATTACATGTCTAACTCCTAATGACAGGAAGGCAGAAAGTGCATTATACAAATAATAATAATAGCAGACATTTTTTAACAATGACCACAATATCATTATTTTAATAAACCAAATATGAACAATTGAGGAAAATGAGGAAGAACTGATGATTAAAATGTTGTAGTACAAGTAGTAATGTAGTTAGTGCATACATTACTATTGCAACTTGTGTTAATTTTCTTCATTATTAGTCGATTTTTTTGTTGGACGAATGCTCCGGGCCAGTGGTTACAATGGTGGGGCCAGTGATAATACAAGTCCACCGGCATTTCTTGACTGGCAGCAAAAACAACCAATCACAGCAGTGCTTCTCTGGCTGCTCTGTCCAATCACAAACAAGAAGTGTTCTCCCTAAGGAATACCCTTTCCGTCCAATGTGAAATGCTGTGGTGTTTTGTGAAATGCTGTGGCGTTTTGTGAAATGCTGTTGCGTTTTCTGAAATGCTGTGGCGTTTTGTGAAATGCTGCGGCGTTTTGTGAAATGATGCGACGTTTTGTGAAATGCTGTGGCGTTTTGTGAAATGCTGCGGCGTTTTGTGAAATGCTGTGGCGTTTTGTGAAATGCTGTGGCGTTTTGTGAAATGCTGCGGCGTTTTGTGAAATGCTGTGGCGTTTTGTTTAATGCTGCGGCGTTTTGTGAAATGCTGTTGTGTTTTGTGAAATGCTGTGGTGTCTTGCACTTCAGGGCCACCGTAATTTTATGTTAGTATTTCAAAAATCTTTCATTTGTGGGGAAATTGCAGGATTGGCTCCAGGTCGCCCTTTTTATTTACTACAAGACAAATGTGCCTTTTTATTTGATACAGTTCAATTTGGATTGAGACAAGGAAATAATCTAAACCTCACGCGTGGCGTTTCACTGTCAAGGGGAGCGTGTATATAATTACATTGCAAATACTGACTTGAGCCCCACCATAGATTACCCAACAAAAATACTCTGGAGCCGCAACTGCCGACCCGTATTGCGCATGCGCAGATCTAAGATCCAGTAGAAATGATAAAAAGTAAAAGTCTGCTGCTTATTGTTCTACTAGGCCTAAATAGAGTCAAAGAGTATATGAGAGTGAGAGTGTGTTAATTAATATATTTGGCAATTTGGAGTAAGTCTGTAGATTTGTTTGTGTGTGTGTTTCATGTATAGGCCTCTCGCGATAATTAATTTTGTTCGATACATTTCCCCAGAAATTATTGCGATAAACGATAATATTGTCGGCACCGTTGTATGACCATTTTAGACCCCTGACATAATGATAATATATAATAATAATTAAAGTACATCCTTTCAAACTGCTAGTCACATCCTCATGTAAATGGCAATTTATCGAGTTCATTTTTATTTATCGATCCTGCTATTGTTTAACCTCTAAATAATTACATTCAATATATTTTAGAATTGACAGGAATTATACAGATTATAATTAATTTCAATACATAAATTAAAAAGATATGAGTATTTAAATTAAATCAAATAGATGTAAATGCTTAAAAATAAACTCTACCATGATTCATTTCTGTGAGTGTACGATGATTGACTTAATTGCTTATCGCGACAGGCACACAATAAAACAATGGAAACAAACATGTGTTTGACTTTCATTAGTGAATGAAACTGTGTGTCCTTTATAGTCTGTGTCCAATATTGTGTATTTGCATATATTGTATATATATCCTATACAGAGGCGGCGCTAGGGGGTGGCTACTTGGGCTCAAGCCCCGGATGTTTTCTGAAAATCCCCGGATGTTTCACTTAAAAAAAGTGAAACATTTTTTTTTTTTTTTTAAATGTCTCGGGAGTAATGTGCAGTACCGGAGTCCACCAGAGAGGCAGCCGCTGCGGGACATTAGCCTGCGTACTGCGTAGCCTTCCCTGCCCTGAAGAAGAAGTGATCCTTCCTAGTGCCTGACGAGTTTTAAGCTAATAGCCTATAAAGTTATGGATATTAGAAAGTTATTTTTCATCGAAGCAGGCGCCACAAGCTGCAGCAGCAGCAGCAGCAGCAGCAGTATCAGCAGCTGACAACAATGTCATCACCAGAAGTGAAGAAATGGATGATGTTTCAGGTTTGTGAATCTAATGGTGATATCTGCACTCTGGCTGACTGAGTAAGAAGTACATACATAGTATATAATAATATAAGAATAAAACACAGAGGACGGAGATCTCTTTTTCTCCCCCTCTTCTCCCCGCTGCAGCCCAGCAGCTGATCTCAGAGCACGTGCCCCTCTCCTGCAGGGGGGCGTGGTGCAGCTCACAGAATCAGCCCCCTGCAAAAACAGCGCTGGAAAGAGCAAATAGAGCGAAATGAGGCATGGCTAAAATGCAGGATCTGTTTGGTATTTTGAAAGAAAAACTATTTATATACTTTATATAGGTATGGCCCTACAATATATTGTTCAAATATAGCATGATATGTCCCCTTTAAGGTATTATTAAGGTAGGGTTAATGTTGCTCTCAAAGTGCACCAGATTGATGCTTTTAACTTCAATATTTAAAAAAAAATCTTCCCGGGGGGAGCATGCCCCCGGACCCCCCTAAAGGATGTTTGGTCCACCCCCCACTTGCAAAAAGAATAGCACTTTACCCCTGCACCCCCCCCCCCCCCCCCCCCCAACAACTCCTGGGCTAAGCCAGTATTGTATATTTATTTAATATTTAACTCCCTCCACCCCCGCATACAATCCCGTTTAGAAGACCCTCTTCTCTAATTCAACATGTTGGACGAAATGACATTAAGAGAACGGAATTTACAATTGAAAGGCAGTTCAACGTGTGTTGCTAACTTGCTTCGGTATCCTAGCTTGATCTGTTATCTGTAAACGTTCCCTAAATCTACTAATTTAGGGATAATCCACTGACATTCTTTAATACACATGTTAATTTGAATCAGATGTACTGATAATATCCGCAATATAAATCTTTAAACTTCTTCTTACCTTTAAAAGTCCGTCACGAACGGTCTATTATGCTGCAATTCCACAGCTCTGCTAGCCTTGGCGCTAACTTCCGGGGAACGATTGAGAGGCTCCACGATCCGCCATTGCTGTAAAAAAGTTGTCCATTGGAGTGAACGGAGATGTCGTAACTCTTCTATTATACGGCTCTGGGTCGGCCGAGCTCCGCGCCGGCCGATATGAAGCGTGACCAAGACGCACCGTCCAGGGGTCCCACGGGTCCCGCAGCGGGGTGGAGGTTCCCAGCTGGAACCTCCCCAGCTCCGCCGCGGTGCACCCGGCAAACACGGTTGTTTCTGGAACCTTCCACTGTTGTCTAGCGGGTGTAACTAAAATACAAGATGTCGTATTTATATATATAAAATAAATAAATATATCTATATAGATATATATATATAGATAATAAGTGTCAGTGCTATTTTATGTTGTATTAGCGTGCATTTCCTGTTCGGAAAGTGGTGATGTACTGAGAGTAAACAATACGGTGTCCCTATTTTTATATATATCTATATACTTTATGTATATAATAAGTGTCAGTACGATTTTATTTTGTATTTGCGTGCATTCCTGTTTGGAAAGTGGCACTGTACTGATAGTGGTGATTTTATTTTGGAATTCTTAACGTGCACTTCCTGTACTGACAGTGGAGGTCATAGATATCTATAAACACAGTATTAGGAAACACTTTATACTTACTGGACATGTTATACTCATTACATACTGTATATAAAATATGACCAAGAATGTGAGACAACTTTATAGAAATTCATATCACATCTGTTACTGATGCCATTTGTCATACTTTGTTAAACTCACAAATAATAAAGTTCCATAACTTCAGTTGGGAACAGAGACCACACCTTATCTCCCCAAGGCAATTTCCCATCCAATAGGTGTGCTATATAGGTGTGTATAACCCTTTCTCCTGTCTGTTACTCCCTCTTTCAGCACAAGAACCAGAGGGGGATTCAATGGAGCCTGAATACCTGCACTGAGACCCTCACCCTGCACCCTCAACAGAGTCTCAACTCTGTGTTTTTCAAGCCTTTCCCTGTTTTTTTGTATTAAACAAAACATTAAGCTTTCCCAAAGGTGTGGTTTTCGTTTTGTGAAAAAGTGCAAATGCAATGTTTGTATATAATTACATCACATATTTTTTGCTGTTGGTCGTGAAATTGCTCCTGCTTCCTCCGCTCTGTGTCAGTGGGGAAGCCGTACATTCGTACTCCTTTCTCTGAGCGATTGGAGCATCCCCAGGCAGCACAGCAAACCATGGTGGCGACTAGGAGGCAGCACAGCAAACCAGGACAACACGGAGGAAAAGGCACCGACAAACTGCATGATATGCTATTCAATGTTTATTGAATTCCATGTATTTGCAATGGATGTTAGTAGTGATACAAATGCCACTTCAATCTCATTAGTATGCAGAAAAAGTGACAGGTCGCCCCGCCCCCTTTCGACCGGAAGTCCCGCCTTATTTGACCGGAAGTCCCGCCTTTTTATTTTTATTTTGAAACCGGAAGTCCCGCCTCGTTCGACCGGAAGTCCCGCCTCGTTCGACCGGATGTCCCGCCCCCGCTTCCGGTTTTCAAAATAAAAATAAAAAATAAATTTAAATTTAAAAAATGAGAAAAATAAAATGCCGTTGTTTTCAATCAATTAATATGCCTAGGATATATGTCCCGCCTCCTTACCACTTCCTGTGTGGTTAATCCTGTATACAGTATCGAATGTAACTTACAAATACTTGCAAATAACATGAAATTAATCCCAAAAGTAAGGCATCTTAAAAACATATATTTAAACCTCTCTGTTTTTGCAAACAGGACATGACAGGACATGAGGGGAGAGAACATATGGTGGAGGAGGGGGAACACACACACACACACACTTTCCCCCGCCCCTCACCCTCTCCCTCTGTCTAAATAAAAAGCCATCGTCTTTAGTCACTCTTAAATATTTTTCAAGTCGAGAGAAAATGGCCAAGAGACGTCTTGATATGAATTTAATCAGCGAGACACCGGTGACAACTTACAGCCATCCGTTGGGTGCTCCAAATCAAAGTAAAGCATATAAAAAACAGATATTTTAAAAAGTCAGCCTTTTTGCTAGAGGATAAGGGAAGGGGAAAACCCCAAACCCCCTATGGAGAAGTCATAAACCCCCTATGGAGACAAACATGTTGTAAACAGAGGGAGGTAGGTAGGTAATATACTTAAATATATATATATAGAAAGTCAGAGAATATTTATCAGAGGATAAACCATATACATTTGTACAAGTCGACACTGGTGCATTTTGTAAGAAAACAGAGTTTTCGTACTCAGACCGCTGCAACAATTTCAAGCAGATCTCTGTGATATGCAGTCGCTGTCCGAATATAATGATGGTTTTAATTATTTATTAACAGTCATAAATGTATTTAGAAAAACCTGTGCTCAAACATTAAAGAAAAAGAAGGGTAAGGTTACCAAAAAGCTTTTGATATAGTTTTAACACACAGCGAGATCCCTAAAAAGTCACTAACAGCTGCGGGGAAAGAATTCTTTTAAATAAAGTTTTTCAAAACTTGTTGAAGAAAAAACGGTATACAATATTATATATATATATATATAACAGCCATTGACATATAGGCATGTATGGTAGAAAGATTTAACCGTACGCTGAAAACTAAAAAGTGGAGGTATTTTACAGCTAAAAACACTCCTAGACCTATGATAGTGTTTTTTATGTATGACAACTCTACAACTGGTAGAAAGTAAAGTACTTTTTCTGAGCAGATTTTCTTTAAGACTGTGACTCTTAACAAACCAACCCCCGAGAGACAGACATACTCATCCACTTTTCAACGTATTTTGTTTTTGTCTTTCTCGCTTTTTTTTCCATTATATTTTTGGAAAAAACTACATAGTGATTGCTAGCAAAAATACAACATGCAACTAATACATTATACAATATTACGACTTTTGGCGATATTTTCAACACAATATACTTGTACCCTTTTTTTTTTTTTTGTAGGACTTCAAGATATGTTGCATGTCATGCATAAACACGGTGTCATCTTTCTTGAAACTGATGTGCTGTCCGTTTTACAAACAAGTTATGTTTATGCTTCTTCATCCTATGAATGTTCCTCCCCCGTCCCTCTTCACAATAACAATCAAGGTGGATCTGTGAAATGAAACACCTCTTCCCAAAGCGTGACTACCCTATTGAGGGCATGCGTCTAAGGCAGTAGGGTCTAAATCGATGGGCCAGATATACTAACATGCAGAACGTACGGTATGTTTGAAAAAGACTAACCATTTATCCAGTTCAAGCTGTCTTTAAGATGTGACATCGCGCTCTGACTATTTCCCATAAAATCGTGACAAACTATTACTTGTTCTTACATTTGACCTCTTGCTGCTTGGTTGAAAATGATAGATGAAAAAGAACTTTTTTAAAAAGAGTCAAACCACAAATGTTTTAAGATTGTTACAAAATGTAAAAAATAAAAAAGGTCTGGAGACAAAATTAATTCAGGTGACTCTGGCTTTATTAGGACAACAAACATAGAATACAAATGGGTTAGGGGTTAAATATAACCATAGTGGACTTAATAGTCTAACAAAATACTTTTATCTGAATACATTTGTTCTTTTTAAGAGCACTTTTTGAAATTATTTATTTATTATTTCAGTGGAACAATCCAGTGTTTGTTAACATTAATGCTTTCTTCTCTTTTTCTTGTGTTACTAAGATACTTTTAAACACACTTTGGTGTATGCAACACTTGTTCAGATAAAACAAGGTTTTTTCTTTTCTGATAAACTTACATATTTTAGTTATTTTATGTTACCAAGATACTTTGAGATACACCCTGATGTACACAACACTTAACAAAGGGTATAATATGAAGTAGTTGGTAAGGAAGGGGTTTTTCTTTAAGGGTGCAAAACTTTAGAACAGGGTAAAATATTCATTAATTTGTATTGAATTGAGTTTTCTTTTTCTGATTTTCAACATACTATATGACTTTTACATATTTCTGACGTATTATACTTTTTTTGACTTTTTTCTGTAGAATCTTGACAAAACTATTACTTGTTCTTAAATGATGACCTATTGCTGGAGATGAGATGAAAAAGCTACAACGCTTAAAGAACTTTTTTCTAAAAAAACTCTCATTCTACACTGACTCCCCCCAACTCAACGCAATAAGTCCCACCCCACTCAGCAAAAATCATCTAAAAACGAACGGACCCCATCAAGACGACCGTTGAAAACTAGCCATGGGATCTGAGAAAACCAAGACCAAGTCTCCACCA